>NC_043017.1:4372146-4399646 GCF_006345805.1 Octopus sinensis | reverse complement strand
AACTTTCTAGCATAGCCACAAGGTTTGAAATTTAGGGGAAGCAGGTGGTTAGTCAATACCATCAGCCCAGTATTTCGTTGGTATTTAATTTTGTCAAACTCGAAAAGATGAAAGGCACAGATAACCCTGGTGTGGTTTGAACTCGTAACAAAAAGCTGGGAAAGATAACAAGAGGCATGTTATGCAATGCTCAAATCAATCTGCCAACCTATCAACCTCTATGTTAATAATAACAAGCCCTCAAACTGGGTGGTATAGAGGTGGATGAAGCCAATTAAATCAATTCCAGTACTTTATCACACCCAGATGGGTGAAAAGCAAAAAGTTGACCTCAATAGAGTTTAAGCTCAGAACATGAAGACCCAGAAGAAATACTGCAAAATATTTTGCCTGATGCTCTAACATTTTTGGCACTCTATCAGAAAAGGGTAGTCATAAAAATAATAATAATTCTAATTTTGACACAATGCCAGCAATTTTTATGGAAAGGGATTAATCAATTTCGTTGCCTTCAGTGTTCGACTTGTACTTATTTTATTGATCTTGAAAGGATCAAAGTTGATCTTGGTAGAACCTGGACTCAGAGTGTAAAGAGCCAGAGGAAATGCTGCTAAGCACATTGTCCAATGCACTACCAATTCTGCCAGCTCACTGCTATTATTATTATTATTATTAAGCCCTGATGCAGTACCAGGCAGTAGCTCTCGTGGCCTTCTGATCTTAACTGATTGGAAGTGTTATCATGTACATTGTTTTGTTTTGGTATAAAAAGATGGGCTACAGTAAATATTCTGCTCAATGCCGCAGATCTGCTTGTCAGTTGTTCAACCGTAACCAGTTGAGCATGTCCCTTAGTGGCTGATGATATGTGCATCTCTGATCACGAGCTGAAGTAGTGGGGGAGCATCATAGCTGTGTGTTGAGAGGGATTCTTTGGGGTCTGAATAATTCACCTCTGGAAACATGGGTGTTTCGTTCAACATCCTTAAACAACCCTTATTCAGGGACCTTTTGAGCAGGATGGGTTACTCGACCAGAAGAAAGTTCTAACTGGGCTCCACCTGCAAGGTCATGTGCTGTTTATCTTGATATGAGATTACCATGTCGCGCACACATTGTTGTGATGCATGTGCCTAGTGTACCCTTATCAGATGGGTAGTCATGATGAGTATACTGGGCTTCCCAGTGTCACTTTGATGGCATGCACTGTTCTCTCACTCAATAATAATAATACAGTAATAGACAAGGAAAATTGGATTTGTAATCTGACTGATCCATCTGGTCCATTTGATACTAAGATGGTGAAGAAAACAAATGAAAAGATGAAAAACTACAACCCCTTAAAATTTGAGATTACACATCAGATCTGTAAAAGTTGTACCTGTGATAACTGGTGCATTAGGGACTGTGAGTGATGAAATAATCCAATGGACAAAAGGATATTGTAAAGCTTCTACAGAAGGTTTACCTCTTGGGAACAGTAGGAGGGTTCTGAGCACTTGATGGACTTATTGGAACCATAGGGATATCTAAGGGAACAGGTAGTAACCACCCACAGAAATTCTACCAGAAATAAGATCAATTCTGAGTCAAGAAGAAGAAGAAAATAATAATGATAATAATAATCCTTTCTACTATAGGCACAAGGCCTGAAATTTGGTGGGAGGAGACTACTCAATTATGTCGACGTCAGTGCATAACCGGTACTTTTTACATCGACCCCAAAAGGATGAAAGGCAACGTCAACCTCAGTGAAATTTGAACTCAGAATATAAGGACAGACAAAATGCTGCTAAGCATTTTGCCCAGTGTGCTAACAATTCTGCCAGCTCACCACCTTATTGATGATGATGATGATGATGATGATAATAATAATGATAATAATTGTTTAAATTTCAGAATTACATCAACCCCAGTGTTGAACTGGTACTTATTTCATTGACCCTGGATGGATTAAAGGCAAAGTCAACCTCAGCAGAATTTGAACTCAGAGCATAAATAATTATAATCATGACTTGAGTGCAACTTAGCAACTCACATAAACTAAAGGAAAACCAAAACATAATAATAATAATAATAATAATCCTTTCTACTATAGGCACAAGGCCTGAAATTTTTTTGTGGGGGGGGGGTCAGTCAATTTAGATCAACCCCAGTACACAACTGGTACTAAATTTACTGATCCCAAAAGAATGAAAGGCAAAGAGAACCTCAGCAGAATCTGAATTCAGAACATCAATTATAATCGAGACTTGGGTGGAACTTAGCAACTCACATAAATTAAAGCAATGCCAAAACATAATAATAATAATAATAATAATAATAATAATAATAATAATAATAATGATAATACCAGCAATTTTGAGAAAGGTCTAATTGATTAGACTGATGGCAGCAGTTAACTGATGCTTTAATCATAAGAACTTTAATATGGATGAAAAACAAAATCCAAAACAATCAAACAGCATTATTTAAAAGATTTTAACAGGAAGAAAGCTGCAGACCAAGTAGTACCGAATTATAAATGCTGAAATTATTAGTCTAAATTTTTAGCCATTGTAACCCCACCCCCACCCCTCAGTTCTAGAATTAATATGAAAGAAGAGGAAGAGAGGAATGAATCTAACATTTGTAGACAAAGCAGTTTAGAAGTTCAATCGCAATACTCGGGGAACATACATATGGAAAATATTACTTTAGTTGCTACGTTCAACTGTTATTTATTCCCAGGTCATTCCTGAGTGTGCAGACAGAGATACAAAAGTGTTCCAACCATGATCATCCAGTCTTTTTTTTTCTTTCTATATTTCTTATTTTTTTTATATCTAAGCATGACTGTGTGGTTAAGAAGAAGCTTGCTTCCCAATCAAGTGGTCCCACTGACCAGTACCTTGAGCAAGTGTCATCTACTATAGCCCGAAGCTGATCAAAGCCTTGTAAGTGGATTTGGTCGACATTAAACTGAAAGAAGCCCGTCATGGGTATGTGTGTGGATATATGTATATACCCACGTCTGAATATTGCATGATGGTTGTAAAAGGGTATCATTATCATATGAGGTTGTTTGTTTCCAGTCTTCCCTGAGAAAATATTCAGATATGAAAAACAGGTGAGGGTTGGCAACAGGAAGGGCATCCAGCCATAGAAAATCTACCTCAACAAAGTCCATCTGACCCATGCAAACATGGAAAAGTAGAAGTAAAATGATGATGACCCAGGCTTACATTGTACAATAATATTTGTTCCAATTTTTTTTTAAGACACAGGGTGTGATTCAAGATAGAGTTAGCCAGTTGAATGACTATACAGAGGCCCTTTTCTTGGCTCCCTAATTTATCTTTTATCAGCTAAGGAATTTCTCAAGAAACTTAATATCTGAAAATAGGTTCCTGCCAACATAACAACAACAATGTGACTACATTGTACTGGCCTCTTTAAAAATAAAGGACATATTGAAAAATATCCTCAGAATAAAACATGAGATCATGATAGGAATATCTTGGATTACAAGTCTACAGAGTCAAGGTTGATTTAAAGCTAAATAATTATTTCTTGAAGCCAGAATTGTTAGCATGCCAGGCAAAATGCTTAGCAGCATTTCATCCATTTTTACGTCCTGAGTTCAGATTCTGCGGAGGTTGACTTTGCCTTTCATCCTTTCAAGGTCAAGAAAATAAGTACCAGTTGAGTACTGGGGTCGATGTAAGTGACTTACCTGCCTCACCTGAAAATAATGGCCCAGTGCCCAAATTTGTAAGCAATATTAGTTGACATCCTAAAAATAGCACTGAAATCCTGCCTCATATCACACTCTACTGTTTTAAAAAGATAGGGGCATATTGGATAATGTAACCTGGAAAGTCAAGGATGGTCATGGTTGGAAGACCGTTGATTATAGACCTATAAAATTAAGCCAGACCTGGATCTAAACAACAACAACAACTGATCATCATCGTCCTTAAAAGTTTGCAATATGGTCTTATCAACATATTTCTGTCATTTCACCTGAAAGGGGCAACATGCTCACATTTGACCCCCTAATTTCTTCTCCATTTTCAAAACTATCTTGCAGCACCAACCAACCAACCAACCAACCAGCCAGCTCATGGCAGTTATCATCCATCTACATCCATGGATGATAACTACAGCTATACCTCTGACATAAATCAGTTGATACCTTTAATACTCAATCATTCTCTCATTGTAGAGGCACAATGGCCCAGTGGTTAGGGCAGCGGACTCGCGGTCATAGGATCGTGGTTTTGATTCCCAGACCGAATGTTGTGAGTGTTTATTGAGTGAAAACACCTAAAGCTCCACGAGGCTCCGGCCGGGGTTGGTGGCGATCCCTGCTATACTCTTTCATCACAACTTTCTCTCACTCTATCTTCCTGTTTCTGTTGTGCCAGTAATTCAAAGGGCCAGCTTTGTCACACTCTGTATCATGCTGAATATCCCTCGAGAACTACATTAAGGGTATACGTGTCTGTGGAGTGCTCAGCCACTTGCACGTTAATTTCATGAGCAAGCTGTTCCGTTGATCGGATCAACTGGAACCCTTGTCGTCGTAAGCGATGGAATGCTAACAAGACATTCTCTCACTACACCAATGCTCTAGTAATAATGTCAACTTTAGCATCAGTTTTATGAAATGTTCGCTCATTATTGAGGGAATTCAATATGAGGAATTAGAATTGGTTTAGATATAGAGGTCGATAAACTAGGCCATGATTTAATCAAGGTCTGTTATTAAAACAGCAACAATGTTAAAGTTGAGAGATCTTGGTAAAAAAAATTTTTTAAAATAACAACGCTACTAAAATATTGGCATAAGACCAGAAAGATCGGAGGGAGCGGGGTTAGGTAGGTTTCATTAATCTTAGTGCTCAACTGGTCCTTATTTTATCAGCCCCCAAAAGGGGTGAAAAGCAAAGTCAAATCTTAGCAGAATTTGGACTCAGAATGTAAAGACAAATGAAACACTGCAAAGCATTTTGACCAGCACGCTAACGAGTCTACCAGTTTGCTACCTTAACAACACTAATAAGCAACAGTTTGATTTAGTCTGGAGAAGTGGCTGCAAGGTTGATGGCATAGTCAGATCGGTCAGGTAAGGTGGGAGGGCAGGTGGCAAACAATAGATCTGAGATATACATTAACAAAAAAAAAAAAAAAATTTTTTAATAGAATAAAACAAATAACAAACAATAAGGAAACCATACAATTTCTTGTTTAACACCAAGCAGAACATGCTTACTAAGAAAAGGAGGTGATCGGTAACACTGGTGAGGGACATGAATGTGAATGAATACATGCAAACCACGACATATTGACTGTTTCCAGGATGAGACAACATCAGCTTTGATGTTCTACCATATTATTTAAGAGAGGGAGGGATAAGACACACACACACACACACACACAGAGCTACAGCTAACAGTAAAAACTGCCATGAATATAAATCCACAAAGGGGATTGTATTTAGTAGTTCAACCTACTAAATACACAGCAACTAAATCTCCCTCAAATTGCACACTTTCGTTTTAAAAATAAGTAATGTATACATTGGATAAAGCACACCTCTAAAAACAAGGCAAGGTTGATCACAACTGCTCGATCAGGACTGACCTGGGGCTACACAACAATCTCGTCGATAAAAAAAACTACCGTTCACCGAAAAATGTGTATGATGTAAAATGTCCTGGGCTGCCTACAGTATCTTGGCTTAGGAGATGAGATGATCCTTTCAATGTTATATCTGTTTCTTTATTGTCCACAAGGGGCTAAACATAGAGGGGACAAACAAGGACAGACAAACGGATTAAGTCGATTACATCGACCCCAGTGCGTATCTGGTACTTAATTTATCGACCCCGAAAGGATGAAAGGCAAAGTTGACCTCGGCGGAATTTGAACTCGGAACGCAACGACAGACACAATACCGCTAAGCATTTCGCCCGGCGTGCTAACGACTCTGCCAGCTCGCCGCCTTGTTCAATGTAATATCTGTTTATCATCCTCTGTGGACCCACTGAGGTAAACTGAATGAGAGAACAAAGTACAAGTTCCAGTTTCACTTGACCTATTTCAACAGTTTGGTCTGATCTACAGTTCCAATGGCACCATGCTATACATACATACATACATGTGGTTGGCATTAGGAAGGGCATCCAGCTGTAGAAACTTTGCCCGATCAAGATTGGAGCCTGGTGCGGCCGTCTGGTTCGCCAGCCCTCAGTCAAAATCGTCCAAAACATGCTAGCATGGAAGGTGGATGTTAAACAATGATGATGATGATGATATATATATATATATGAATAACACAATGTTTATATGTAAAACCATGCTGTATATGATACAGTGTATTGTGTCATATCTGTGTGACACCATGGTTAAAAACCACCATGTCATATGTAACACCATCCAATATGTAAAACCATAAAGTTTGTGACACCATGTTACATGTCATACTGTGCCATGTGACACAAGTCATTATGCTGTAATGTGACACAGTGTTGCAGGAGGCATTCTGCCATGAGACCGTGTCCCTTTCGCCACCATATTGCTTGAGACAATGCATTTGTTATATGTGACACTGTACTACATGTGATGGTTAAATTCAATATAGTTTTAAAAGGTTGTAGATTGGTGGGGGGGGGGGGACCAGCAGCTGTCTGAGGGGGGTGGGACATGGGGGGGGGTAATGTGAGAGAAGGAAATCTTTTCTGTGCTGACTTACTGTGGAGAATCTTTGATGTCGAATACACAAGTGTTCATAAATCTGTTCATCTTCCTCGCCGTCGTACACAACATCATATAAATCCTGGTTATCATCCAAGTCATTCTCACTATATACAACAACAACGACAACAACAAAGCTTATATGGATTACAACAACTAACAACAAACAAACAAACACCTACTATCAAAACAACAGCAGCAACAACAACAAAAAAAAACAGCAAAAAATAAAAAATATAAAATTAGAAATCAAGAATACAAAATAAAATAAAATAAAAGGAAATAAAATGAAAAGACAACATTGATCAAACAAAATAAAACAAAAAAAATTATCAAAATAAAAATTAAAACTAAAAAACAGTAAATAAAAAGAAAAAAATAACGAAATGAAAAATATAAAAAAAAACAGCAAACATCACTGGAAAGAAATTTCTTTAAAAAAAAAAGAGGGAAAAAATATAATTAAAAAATAAGAGGGGGAGGAAGAACAGATGTGGTGCAAGGTGGTGGTGGTGGTGGTGGTGGTAACATCAGACTGAGGTGAAGGGCAAGACTGGAAAGGAAGGGTGAACATATTAATTCTATGTACAGTAGCAGAAAGGTTTGTGGACGATGGTCAGATTGTGGCAGTGGTTGTAGGAGGAGGAGGAGGAGGCTGAAGACAAAAACTTGTGATAAATTACGAAAACAACAAGAATAAAAACAAAAAATAAAAGACAAAATAAAACAACAAAAAACTAATGCAAATACTCAAGAGAAATTGTATAGTTGTTGTTGTTGTTGTTATAGTTTAGTTCCCCCCACACACACACACTACCACCTTCCCTCCGCCCAGTCCGGTCCCAACCCAACAGACGTATGAAGGTGATCGTAATGGTGTTGGTGGCACGACTGTTTTTAATTATGGTGTTGTTGTTGTTTACTCTCAAGTTCTTCAAACTGCAAACAAAGGCGTTCCAGCCATGACAATCCCATAGTTTATCTTTTTTTTTCTTTTTTTATGATTTTTTTTATGGCTCAATCAAAAGAGAAAAGCAATCCTTCATCTCAATTTTCAAAAAGCATCTAAGACAGTGGGAAGTTGAGAGACTTGATTCACATACTTGCAACAAAACAGACAGACATGGCTAAAGGCACATGAGAGTCAAGTGGTTGTGTTAAACTGTATGACAGAATTAGAACTGCCGCCAAATTTAAGACTACAACATCCAATGTGTGTTTCTTTTTCTAAGACAATAATGCAATTTAAGGGAGATTAGGCAAATATATATCTTGCAACCCAAAAGATTATGAAGATGTTCCTTCTATGACTTGAAATTACCATGAACAGGCTGTCGTCCCATTTGCTTCTGTGGTGATGGTGATTATATTGTTTAAGATCGTTGTCAATGATGCCGGCATAGAGATGACAGAGCTTTATTATAAGAAATAACATAAGAATGGTTTGTTGCCATTTGTGAACAAATTGACAGGATGGCGGCAAGAATTAGTCTAAAAAACGAACTTCTAGAACAGTGCTTTTCAACATTTTTGCAGGAGCGGAACCCCAAGGAAACATTCCACTGGCTCGAGGAACCCCTGTGCAATAATTTAATAGTCTTATGCACACATATCTGCACAGGAGAAATAAAAATTACTGCCGATTTTAGCAGTTTTGTAACTTCTTGCGGAACCCCTGGACTGTACTGGCGGAACCCTAAAGTTTTGCGGAACCCTGGTTGAAAACCACTGTTCTAGAATATAGCATGAGTTTCTAAATCCAATCACTTGTTTGAATTTTGTATGCATGTGTGTGTGTATGTGTGTGTGTGCATGTTTTAGCATTAAAATTACATGGCAGTTTCCGTGATGATAAGAGATGAAATTTAAGACATTTATGCATTATCAGAGCTATTATTTCTATGGTTGAATAACCGTGTTCGTCACTCAACAACAAAGTAAATATGGAACCCGTTCTCAGCCTAGCAAGGTAATTTGCCTTGAACAGTGGCACATCAGACATTTAGAAGCAACTCCGATACCTGAATACTTCCTTTTCATCTCTCGTATATCATCTATCCAGGCACAAGTCAGGTATCATACATATACAAACTACACTCGCAGAACATAAATCAGTGAGTGAATCTCTATGCAAGAAATTGCAGCCAAATCTCTCTTATATTACACTCTATAATCTTAAATAAAGAATGTAACACTGAATAACGTAGCCTCACATATATACAAGGAGACAAGATTGTCAAAGCTGAAATGTCTTTTGAGTGTAGCTCAAACCAGGCTGAGTTGAAGCTAAGCACCAATAGACACAGTACAAATTGTTTGTATTTCACAGTAATCTATTTACTGAGAGGAATGCTGGACCACTTCAGAGATATCTTGACCACAGGTACTGACAGGTAGTGCCAATTATGACACATGAGCTGCATACTACACAACCTGCTAACTTAGAGACCTTGATCACCAATGGTCTTTACAACAGAAATCCCAAATGAGGTAGTCCCAGATATGCTACACTGCCCAATGCACTGAGCAGAAGCTAAATATAAACTATGTCATATTGGAAAATGTAGTGTGAGGTAAGCAGGGGTGAATATTCCTGTAACACTGGATAATGTAGTCTGAAGTATTGCAGAGGTGAATAAAAGACAGGTAGCAATACCTTTTATTATCAGGACTAACCTGAAGCTAAACAAAAGCAAGTATAGTGGAATAGCCATTATTAATTCATAGAAAGTTTATCGACAAGCATTTTGTCAGTGGTACCAACTAAACTACAGTAGATGTCCAATATTATCATCATCAATTTTACGCCTGCTTTTTCCATGCTGGCATGGGTTGGTCAAGAGTCATTCCACATCCAGATGTCCTTCCTGTTACCAGTTCTTGTTTCTCAAGTTAATATATTCCACTAAAACCATCCCCCCAAATAACTGCCAAGCTGCAGGACATATTGTTTACAAGAGCCCTAAACACTCACACTGTGTTTACTCGTATAGCGACAATGTGAAAGCAAGAAAATAGTTACACACATACATACGTACATATGTACATACACACACATGATGGCTTCTGTACTATATTTGTGTACCAAATTCCACTCACATGGAATTGGTTGCACCAGTGCTACTCAAACTGGTGGTTCACAGACCAGTGCCAGTCTGCGAGCCATCAGCCACCGGTACGTGGCGAGTTTCCAGAAAAGAAAGAAACATCATAAAATGCTTATGTAATATTGTATTATTTGTTTGCAAAATAGATAGAAGATAAAAAAGATTGTCGATTTTTATTATATTCATTATATATATTGTTTCCTGTATAAATTAATATTTCTAAGAAATATTACCAATCCTTGGCACACTGAGAAAAAAAAAACTGCCGGTATGCCACATCAGATGGGTTGAGAAGCACTGGGTGACACCATACTTGCTAAAAGTGCAAACCAATGGGATGGAATCCAAAATTACAGAGTTACAAAGTGAACTCGTTAACCCAACAACCAAGCTCATGTCTAAAATAACCGGAATAATATATTTGGACCCTTAACATACTGCACTGGTGGTGTATACGTATCTTTCTTATCTATTATCTGGTGGAGGAGGGTGGGGTAGAATTATACAGAGGAAGAACTGTAGCCACAAACTATGCAGGACCTCTACTAGGTTGTGAGAATGGGGTGATGTGAATCCATCTCTTCATCGTACATGGCTGAATAGAGATGGCAATGGATTGAGTTGCTCTCCCAACTTTCTTTCTCTCTCTCTCTCTCTCACACACACACAGAGACAGATTCTATGGTGTCAATCACAACTCGACTATGACTGTTGTTATGTCATATCTGTTGTAAACATAACAGTATCCTCTGTATGGATAGATGTCTTGCCCCAAATCTTTGTACAGATCCTCAAATTCTGGAACTGAAGCCCTGTGGTTGCAAAACAAGCTTCTTAACTACACATCTATTCTACTATTGATGACTTTCATCATCTACCTTTGATCTGAGTTGTTACATATTTTCATAACCTTCATTTCCAAAGTGCTTCACATTTCTGAGGAGAAAGAAGCCATCCCTTAAACTGAGCCAGCAGCTATAAATAGGAACACAAGAACAGTGAACAGGAAACTATTTAGAGTGAAAAAAGCAAATAATTGGATTCATAATTCTGAAAATTTGAATTACTACAAACACGACAAAGTACTTAAGACATTTCAGCAAATTAGAAACATAATGCCTATATTTATAAAAATTCTTTAGTTGGGAGAATGGTAACAATAACTGAATTCAAATTAGATTTGAGAAATACTGAGGAATTTGTATAATACAGAACTTGGAACATATTGCATGTGTTTTGTTTGTTTCTGGGATGTTTTAGAGTGAAACAAATGAGACCATAGCTAATATGAGACATTTTGAAATGAGGAGACGTGGGTGATAATGCCATAAAGTAAGAAGCAGAAAATGAGTTACAGTCCATTGCTATGGGGGGACAATGCAGAAAGGAAATGTGTAACATTTGGGGACCCAAGTTTTTCATCAGAGAAGATATATAACAGATTGCCAAGTCTAATGAAAAGCTCATCTACTCACACCAGTCTAAAATACCACCCTTTTTTACCTTTTCTTTCCTTGGGCCTTGATCTCCTTAAATTACATTTTATTATATAGAGTAGAGCACTAATACAGAGAAGGGTGTATATCACTGAACTGGGGGGGGGGAGTAAAATCATTTATTAGAAATCACTACTCTGAGTTTGTTGCTTCTCTTTTTTTTTTCTATAAGGGACATTTTAGCTCCCAGTTAACAGTTCTTTCTAGTATATGCACAAGGCTGGGAATTTGGGGAAAGGGCACTAAACGATTACATCAACTCAAGTGCTCAACTAGCATTTTATTTTATTTTATTTTATCAACCCTGAAAGGATGAAACACAAAGTAAACCACAACAGCATTTGAACTGTGAATGCAAAGAACTGGAAGAAATACTGCTGAGCCTTTTGTCCGGTGCCGTAATGATTCTGCCAGCTCACCATCTTTGTTTTTTTTTTTTTCCTTTTCTTCTTTTCTTTAATATAACTACATTTTGGTATTGAGTACTTCCTCATTCACACTTAAGTATACATGTATGTATACACACACACACACCACACACACACACAAGATATATTAAAGATGAGAGAGTATGACCAAGGGTTTACAGACAGATGGAATGTTACTAGATATTATCATTGAGAGAGAGAGAGAGAGAGAGAAAAAGAGAGAGATTATCCATATGTTATCAGAATTGATACCTTTTATAAAAAGAAAAATGAAATGAAAATATTCTGAAAATATCTTATATATTTAAAAAAAAGGGGAAAAAAGGCAATATTTGTATATCACATAAAATCATTCTAGATAAAGAT
Source organism: Octopus sinensis (assembly GCF_006345805.1). NCBI lineage: Eukaryota > Metazoa > Mollusca > Cephalopoda > Octopoda > Octopodidae > Octopus > Octopus sinensis. The sequence continues at coordinate 4,387,508 of NC_043017.1, read as the reverse complement.
AAATCATGGGGAAAGTCAGTTATCAGAATAAGTACACTGTTAAAAACACAGGCTACATTATTTAAGCAGAACATTATTTTGTTTGTTTTATGTAAGAGAGATTTTTTTTTTTCCTGATAAATCCATTTTCTTGTTAACTCATTCTATCCTACCTGTATTAAAGTTTAGCAACATGATTGGGTACAAGTAACACCATAGACAAGTTGGAAGCTACTTAGACATTTTCAGTAAGAAATTAAAATTCAATTAGAAAGAGAACAAAAAAAAATCAACACATTCCACCCCCACCCCTTAGAAAATTACAAAAAAAAAAAGAAAGAAAAGAAAATACTAAATTTCAATGAAATAACATTACATTTGAAAATATTCATATTTGGAAGAAAAATGAATTAACATTTCTTCCAAAATAATATAAATTCTTCTAAGATTAAGAAAAATAACATAAAGGAAAATTAAATTAAATAAGAAAGGGGCTGTAGAAGAGTATGTATATAAAGATATGCACATATATATATATATACACACACACACATATTGGTGTGAGCATATGCGTATGTGTTTGCATATACATATATATTATATATATATAATATATATATAGACACACACGTTTGTACATAGAAAGCAAGAAATATTAAATATTTGTTTAAACAAAGAAAAGAAAAAAAGAAAGACAACTGAATTAATAATAAACATGCTTCAAGGCCCAAAAAAAAAATGAAAAACAAAGAAAAAAACACTTCAGTGACTGACTGATTTGGCACAACAATTATTATTTCCTTTTTTTTTTCTTTTTTTTTTTTACCTGTGAAGTGGATTTGCGTTTAAGCGAGCACAAATCCTCATATATCTGCTGATTATCATCTTGTGTTTCTTTGTTATACACTTCATGGTCATCTGGTAAGTCACTGGAAAAAGCCAAACAACAGCTGACAAGGGGCAGCAAATAGACATTTCTAAACAAGCCAGGTTTAGTTAGTACCATAGATGTCATAATACAGAGAGGGGAAGAGAAGAGACAGGGAGGTGGGAGGAGAACAACAGGAGATCAAGAAGACAGACAATATTTAATGAATGGCAACTAACAGGATATCAGATACACACAATTTATATACATATCAATACACACACACACATACACACACATGCATCAGACATTGATCTACAGATGTTCACTTCTGTAGAAGGATCTTCTAAGGTGATAGGCACTATCCATCATGCCCTTACTAATGTGTGTGTGTGTCTGTGTGTATATGCGTGTGTATGTACATCAAAATGTCAAAATCAAAATAGCACAAGATATTTTAGCCCTCATTTTCACACAGTTTCCGTTAAAGCACATGAACCAGAAGTTATTCGATCATAACACACTGAAAATCAGTTACAGCTGCAAAACCAACATTAAAAATATCTAAATGATTTACAAATTCTCCCAAGAAATAATACAGGGTGCATATGCAAAAATAAAGTTATGCCCCCGTCCCTCAAACAGAAATGAAAGGAAAGCAGCAATCTATTCTCCTAAAGATAATACTGGGCAATTTCAAAAACCATTATAATGACCATGCTTCAAATTTATGAAACATAACAAAGAGTAATGCCACAGTCCTTTCAAGTTATATAAGGAAACTGAAAGACAAGAAAATTAAACAAACTGCACATCTTTTGGGATAAGCTAAACCAAAATAAACCATACACTAATGATTTCAATATTTGTACCCATATCATGGTAAGGTTTTGTATGTATGTGTGAGTGTTTATTTTAAATGACCTCAAATGTTCACCAAATGCAGACATATTAACAAATTCCTCCAAGCTAATTTCAATTGCATAACTGAAACCAAAAACAAAAGTTTTACAATATACTGAACTTCCACTTTTCATATTTTACATTTCACACTTTCACATCCACAGGCTTCTGATCCCACTGAAATCAATGCCACATACCAAACACTATATTAAGATTAGCACATTCAATCTTTGAAACTCTCACACTGTGGTGCAAAACAACCTATATGTACCATAATACAAACATCACATGTATACATGCATGTATACCCATATTTATATATATATATATATATATATATATATATATATATATATATATTAGTGTTCAAGTGTGTGTCCAGACCTGTTATTCAACACCCTCTTCTACTGACATTTTACCATGCATATACCTCAACAGAAATTAATAACATGGTACCCTAGATGGAGAACACTTGAATAAAATCATTATTTGAGGAAAAAAATCAAGTCAATTCACATCCATTTGAAGAAAGGTCAACTTAGTAAGAAACTTGAAATCAAAGAAAAGTAATATTATCCACACTATTATAATAAATATATTCAATCTACCCAACATATTAAATATTCTCATTTTTGTTTATGTAACTACTTACAAATTATCACACACACACACACACACAAATATACTCAAATAGAAAGCAAAAGCATTTAAATGGTTTTCATATGACTTTTTACAGAGAAAAAATTTTGAAATATTTCTATCGTACTAGAGAACAACCTAGATAAATTCTAGTGGGGCAAATTTTACCTTAAAAAAAAAAAAGAGAGAGATATAAATAAATAAGAATGTGGGAGAGGAAAATTTGGAAGCTAAAAAAATTCAATGGTTTCTTCTGAATTAAATGGAAATATAAAAGAGAAAGTAAAAAAGAGTTTAAATAATGAAGAATGGGAGTAGAAACAGAGATTGAGGGGTAAAGGGTAGAGGGAGGAAAGTAAAGGGAGAGAGAAAGAAAAGAAAGGAGAGATGGATAAGGAGATAATTAAATTTGGTATGGGTGTAAGGAGATTGAGGAGGATGACGAAGAACAGATTAACGAGAATGGAGCGGGTGGAGGGCAGGTTGTCAGATGGAGAAGGGAATTAGAAAACATTACATTTGGTTTTAAAGAGAACAGGGGAAAGTAGAAGGAGAGAGGAAGAGTGAGAGAGAAGAGAGTTAAGTGGTTGATGAAAACAAATGAATGAATAAAAGGGAATCAATGTTGAAGAGTCAAGAGTAAGGGGAGGGAGAAGAGGATTATTTTTCTCTGACTTTCTCTAATGAAAAGGAGGAATCGAAGCTCCTGAGGCTCATTAATTTTTACCTCACTGCTCAAATAGGGATTACAATGAATTATGTAGGGATTCCTTAACAGTTAAAAGCAAAAAAAAAAAAAAAAAACTATACAGAAAAAAAAGAAAGAAGAAAAGGAGCGGTGAAATCTATGCAGGGAGAAGGGGTTGAACAAGTTAGCCCTGTAACTTTTATTGCAAATTTCACTTAAAAGAGATCTCATATCATCCAATGTCATGCAGTATAAAAAGTGTAACTTGGTACATATAAGTTATGAGGACGAGGCCAAGATTCTAACTGCTTACAAGTCAACTATAGTGCGGAAACTAAATAGTTGGTATGACTTAGCCCCAGATTGCCATTAATCTTGCAGATGTATGATCAAGAGCACCCCACTCATGATCTTTATTTAGAGAGAGAGCACATCTCAGACCACATTATCTGATTACCTGACCTTTGTTTTTCTTTTTTTGCTTTTTTAAACAATAGGGTTGTTTGAAGGCAGATTTGGTTGCTATTTCTAGGATGATGAATAGGTAGAAGTGGGTTCCTTACAGACACAGTGCAACGTTCAGTCCGAAGTCAGCCCCATTCCAGTAAACATATGATAAAAGACATTTTAGCTATGATCAACATGTCCTTTATTCAGGCATATCTAGTTCTACATAATCTAACGTATCCTTCTTTATCATTGTTTGACCCCTAATCAACTCTAATTCAGCAGATATATGGATCAAAGACTATGTTTTTATTCAGACATAGTGTATCCAGAACTATATTACCTACTGTGTCCTTTTTCTCTTAAACAGAAGCATGTGATCTCAGAGAGACAAGGCTTCTATTTCTCGTAGCTGGCTCAAACCAGTAGCAACAGCTGCTTTAACCCTTTCGTGACCAACCCGGCTGAAACCGGCTCTGGCTCTGTAGTACAAATATCTTATTTTCATAAGTTTTGAATTAAAATCTTCCACCAAACCGTAGTCACAATTTATGTTCCTAACACTAGCTGAATGATAACTAAGTTATTTTACTAAATTCTTTGTTATATTTAAAATAATTGAAAGAAACACAGGGCATCTCACCAGAAATATGGTAACAAAAGGGTTAAAAGCACTTATGGTGGTACTATGCAGAAAGCACTGGTGATGGTCCCACATTATCCCTTTTGATATCAACCTGGCTGAAACTACCTCTGGCTCTGTAGTAGAAATGTCTTGTTTCCAAAAGTTCTGAATTAAAATCTTCCACCAAACCTTAGTCACAATTTATGTTCCTAACACTAGCTTAATAATAACTAAGTTATTTTACTAAATTCTTTGTTATATTTAAAATAATTGAAAGAAACACAGAGCATCTCAACAGAAATATGGTAACAAAAGGGTTAAATCAGTAGCAATACTATAAAATTGACTGCTGTTTTGTTGGTTTATGGCACTGAGTTCAATTCTGCTTGTCGAGAAATATAAAAAGCTAGCTGCCAAGCCTGAAGAAAGTTTGTCATACATCTGTTCAACACTAAAGAAACCAAAAGTACTGGCTGACTGAATGGCACAGATCTGTAAAATAATATCCAATATGATCTTGATGGATATGAGAAGATTGAAGAGACCAAGTAGATAAATCAGGGACCATATGCAGGACCTAATTCTAATAAAGGAAGAGGGCAATGCGCTTGACATTTTGTAGGCCTTCACAGATTAGAGAGATTGATGTGGCAGTGCAAAGTCTGTAAGGGGATTGAATACGGGGGGGGGGAGGAAATTGTGGATCTGGCTTTGATAGCGTACAAGAGGGTGAATTCTACTAAAGGCACCTAAGATGCTAATTCATGCAACATATTAAAGGACACCCAAGACAAGGTAGCAGTGTTAAACTGAGTGACATTAAGCTTACCGTCCAACACACCTAAGCACTATGTAGTTGTGTTAAACTGGGGTGGCATGCCAGGCATTCTACCACAAAGCAGTCAAGGACTAGGAAGTGAGGGTGGACCAGATACTACGTTAGGTATACCACTGGAAAAGCACTCAAGGACCAGCAAGTAGTGCTAAATGCTAAATCAAGCATAGTTTGGACAAAGATTTACCTTTGAGAGCCTGTCTCTCTCTCTCTCTCTCCTCTCTCTCTCTCTCTCTCTCAGACAGACTGATAGATATATTACCTGCTTCATTTTACACTCAATTTTTCATTAATAAACCATATGATTGTCTTTCAAAATTGGTTCAACATGGTTTAGACAGACAGGCTCGGAATTCAGATATGAAAGATGGCTACAGCTAAATTCCAAATCATACAATGAAATTTTGCAAAAGCAAGCCACTTTACATGTATACTTACATCTAAGATTTTGGATCAGTGGTTGTTTAGCTGGAATGCCTGCCTTTTTGCTCTAAGTCTGCTAAAGTGCAACCAACCTGGAACCCCCATCCACCAACCCCAAATAAAAGCACACATACACCTCCACAACAACAACAACATTAGTGAAAGAAACAAACAGCTTAACTCCAGTATGATTTGAACTAAGAACCAGTTCTTAATTATCCCTGATTTAGTTAAGCATTCCACTAATGAGTCATCCATCATTCCCAGTTAATCCGCCTAATACATGTGAATGGAGCAAGATTAAACAGTAATCCTTGTCTCACAAAAGTATTTTCCATAAAAAACCTTGATTCCCAAGATTTTCTCATTTTCTAAGAGGTGAATATCAGAGAAATATTTCTTCACTTGGCTCTTCCTCATTTCCCCTCTCCAAACAATCTAACCTAATCTTGACCACTGAACCACAGATTTACCGCTTGGAAATTTAGACAGAAATGAGGCGTCCAAAATCTGATTGTCAGATATTTCAGACTTCTCATGACCAGCAGTATCCATTATTGGTTGGTCAATCTCCTATTATCTTCTATGTTAGACCAATAGAGCCCTAACCTCTTTTAGTTCCTACAACCACACACAGCACAAGTAGAACTCAGCAAGAACTGAGCTCAGTATGCTACAACCGCCACAGAAGCAGATGAACTCAGCTAAACACACATATTGTCACTGTTCTTATGTTGTTGAGCCTATTTACAGCCAAATATCTTAGTCATATACATAGCAAAGCACCAGTGACTGGATATGTGCTTCCAACCTCTCACATGATTGACTGGCAGCCCATTGTTTAGCACCCTGTTGATAGATAAGCCACTTCAGTACCCTACAGGCAGGTACTCCATCATTCAGTATCTTATTGAAAGCTAATTCCTTGTTCAGTACACAAAATAAGGCGCGTGGATTAGTGGTTAGGGCAATCGGCTGACCATAGGGTTTGCAAAATTTCACTCACGCGGTTTAATCAACCTGAGGATATGATAGAAGGCACTTGCCCAAGGAGCAGTACAGTGGAATCGAACTCTTAAAGCCATATGGTTGCAAAGCAAGCTTCTTAACCACACAGCCATACCTGCGTGCTTTCTTTTCTTCTACAAAGTTCAAACAGATGAACAATTAACCTATCCTTCCAAACTTTTATCAGATGCTGTCCTTTTGGTGTCAAAGACAGTGCACACGTGTATGTAGTGAGAGTAGAATCATAATATTCCATCCTCACTGCATAGACATGAAGGTTTAACAAAAGTCTGTGAAATGCACCTGGAAGTCATTAATTAAGCAAAGCAAAAATTTTGCAACACTAAGCTGTCAAATTCAATTAACTTCCTCTTCATTAATTAATTTGTCTACTTCAAAATGGTGGCCTTCTTGCTTACTTCTCTCTACTACACCATTCAATACAATACTACCTCCACTACACTAACACTACATCCTACAACTACTACTACTACTACTACTATTATCACACTACATTTGTGACACCCCACTACTGCCTTACACTGTCACTTTGCACCTCTGATACACTCCACTTCTGCTTCTCTACTGCAACATTCTCTCTCTCTCTCTCTCTCTGCTACACCACTGCCACACTGCACACAGCATACCTCAGTACTGTTTTTCCACTGCATGACTATCTCTCTACTGTATGTACATCCTCCCACCCTAACTCAACTGTACCACTCCTACATCCCTACTACTAAAACTGCTCTATTTATTATACACCTTACTACTGCCTAACATGTCCAACCACATACCACCACTGCCTCTACAATGTCCTTTCTCTATCAGATTCCTGAGATACTCAACCTTTATACACCTTATCTCACTATACCTTAAAATAGGGACCAGAGTAACCAGTGCCACCACACAGTCCAGTCCTTGCTGCAGTATAGTGGCTTATGTGCCTCAATGACCCTGAAGACTATGCTAGTGAAATGCAAGCTCCTGGTGGGGCCACCATGCTGGACAGGCCACAGAACAGAGGCCAAACGGATATGGACCACCACATAGCAGAGGTAAAAATGGATTTGTGCACAGCCAACAACCCTACATAGGAAAGATGCAAATTACAGAAACATCGATGACAACTCAAAATCAACAAAACCTGGGAGAGGACAATCCAAAAGTCAAGAAATGTGGAGAAAAGTCATCAATCGCCAATACTCTGCAGAGAGCAAAATGCTTAAGTATAGATGAGCAATAATTGAGATAATTAACAAAGTTCTTTGACTTGCTCACAGTACTACCCAAATATTCCACAACCGCCAGCTTATTGTCTTGTCTAATGTAACACTTATTCATTTATATTATTCTGCGTTATCTTGCAGCTTTAAAATTTCAATGATGTGACAATATTTTTTATAAAATGACATCATAGGGTTGGTGCAAGAGGCTGGATCTGGCTGGTTTGAACATTTCATAGGTAAAATATTTGGGCTCGATATGGCCAGTTTAAATGCTAAAGGGTTAATATTTATGTGTTAGAATAAATGGTCAAAGTCCTAAATACTAGAACCAATACTTCCTACAACAAAGATGATTGGACATGGCTAAAAACGTTAGTGCAATGTCTTGTTTGGTCTACTCTCTTTGAAACATGGGGCTTGCCATATAACTGAGTATAACTTAGTGGAGAAGGGCTACCTAACAAGGCTGATGAGCAAGTAGGCATGCACACACATATGCACACATATACAGAGATTGGTTGAAATATTTTAAATCTCTCCCATGAAATATCTTCTGACAGAAAGAAAACAAAATCATCCTAGTGCAATAACCAAACAGACCATTTTTTTAAGAACAATGTTGCTGAACTACAGGGAATTAACTAACACAATGTGCTTAACGACTAATTTGGCACATGCAAATTCTAACACCCAGTCTTCAACATCGTAACAAGGCAAATAAATAAAACACATACAGGCTGATGCTAAATGAACCCCTTGATGTAAAAAAAAAAATAATAATGATAATAATAATAATAATTCTCTCGGCAATCACTGTTACTAGAACCTTCCAACCATTAGTTCACATCAGCATCAATATGAGAGAGATAGCTCACTGCATAAAAACAGCATCCAACACACTCCAGATTACCATTAATGCCCAGACCCACTTCTCCAGCTTCCTGTCTCACACCAACTGTAGTTATCTTAAGAACGGTTGCAGGAAATCTACTAAGAGGGATGATACTGTGTTTAGCTTTTTTCTTTTTTTTTCTCTTCTCTTTTATTAAAGCATAAATCAAGACTGGCTACTATTAGTTTGCCAAGCAATGTAGATATTTCAATTACTCACAGATTAGATAAACGGCATTTTTATGTGTGTGTTTGTGCACATGTGTATCATTCAGATTATATATATATATATATAATATATATATATATATATATATATATACACACACACACACACATATATACATGAACACATGCATAAAATGTCATCATATATATATATATATATATATATATATATATATAATATATATATATATATATGCGTGTGTGTGTGTGTACATATTTTCAGCCTCCCAGCTTGCCAGTCCTTAAACCATCCGACCCATGCCAGCATGGAAAGCAGATGTTAAACAACAACAATGATTATATATCTATATATATATATATATACATACATACACACACACACACATATATATGTATATATATATACATATATATATATATATGATGTGTGTGTATATATATATATATATATATATATATATATATATATATATATATATGATGTATATATATATAAAATGTACAAATATGTAAATAATTCCCTAATGCAAAGTTTTGATTCATGAGATATCCTGTTGGTTGGTTGTGAGGAGGAAGGAGAGGAGGAGGAGGAAGATTGGCAAAAGGAATCTGGCTGACACTCTCAGAACTTATCTGAAATGGAAGTAGTATTACAAAGGGTTAATGAATTCAAGGTATTGTTTGGTGCAACCGAGGGGGAGAACCACTCGAAATATTTTGGCAATCCAATTAATCAGAGAACAGATGACCGACCCAGAAGAAACGAGCTTGTTTTTGTTCATTATTTTGCTTTTGTTTTTTGTTGCTCTTTTATTTTTTCTTCTTCTTTGTTTTCCTCTTTTTTTTTTTTTTTACCTTTCAACAATAATATCAGCAAACAGTTTTTTTTCAAGTTTGAACTCATGGCTTTGACTCCATTTCATCTCTGAAACTAAAGTACAGAACAGCACAGCATGATGGTATGGTATGGTATGGTCAACGTACTTAGAGTTACTGTTTAATCCATCACAAGAACTACACACACACACACACACATAATACAAATAAGAAAATAGAGAAACAAGTTTAGTTTGTTCATCAACTTTTGAATATTAGAATATTATAATATCCGAAAGTTGATGAACAAACTAAATTTGTTTCTCCATTTTCTTATTTGTATTATAAACTTATGGTAAAAATATTTCATTACCTTCACCTGTTTAATACAATAAATGAGTTAATTGCATTGCAATTAAAAACATTTATGTATTAAAAATCTGAGTACTTTACCAACGGTATATTGGATAAATACTATCCCTTAGTGGGTTACACCCATAACCCCTATCTTACCTTGTATTTCATATATATATATATATATATATACACACACACAGTACTAAGTCACAACATTCAATTTAATTTTAGTTCAGTTTTTAAATAAAGATTTTCAAGGTCTTGTTCATGACAGACACTGTGAACTTGAAAACTCGTAAGAATTTTCAGAGGGAGGAGATGATAGAAGCAGATACAGAAGATGAATACAAAAGATGACTGAAGAAGAGAAAGCAGAAGGAAAAGGAGGAGGAAAACAAAAAGAGATTAAATTCATTAATTTGCATAAATGATCTTATTGTTCTTTTTTACCCCTTTCAACAAGGAAAATGATCTCTTATGCTCTTGATAAACACCTGTAAACAGTTTCAGGTAGAAGAGAAATTAAATGAAACTGCTGCAGAGATGTTCTGCCAAAGAAGCTTTTATTGGCAAAGAAAATTGTAAATTAGGATAATAAGATAATGGTGGAGTGGGATGGGATGGGTTTAGCTGCTGCTGACTCCGCAGCGAGGGAGCAGGGGATGAGTTCTTCTCTACTCAGCATTGTGCCAATGCATGAGAAATGGAGAACAAATACGGAAAACAATGGAAATCGGAGAATTGCTTCCAAAAGGGTAATAATGATGAAAAACAAAAGAAAAAAAAAGAGCTTTCAGTAATGGGAAGTAAAAGTCAAATTAGCAGCAATAACATCAACAGCAATATCAGATCAATACACAGCATGGGAATCCAAAGACTGCAAGAAATCCTCTCAGAATTTTCAAACTCTGTAAACATAGTTTTAACAAAGAAAATTTTCTATAATTTTCAGAATAACATTTATTCTAACATTTGTCATTGATAAATGAAATAACAAGAAAAAAAGAAGAAAAAAAAAAAAAAATGAAAATTATATTCTAAGCTTGTTTTTAAAACTTCAATGTTTCTCTATTCAGAAGCTGTTAACTTGGTGAAACCTATAAACCTATGCATCATAGCATGACTTTAAGGAATGAATATATATATATGTAAAGAGAGAGATTTTCTTATTTTGCAATTTTGGTTTCAGCAGTTTGTTTAAATCTATTCAAATTCAAAACACTGACTAAAATATACACACATAGAAATACAGAAGATATATAAGCAAAATTAAAGTGCTTCAGAACACAGCTATATATATATACATATATATATATATTATATATATTAAATATATATATTAAATATATATATATATATTAAATATATATATTATATATATATATAATATATATATATATATATATATATATTATATATATATATATAAATATGTATATAGAGAGAGAGATACACATACACATTTTTTTCAATTATCAAAACATTATTTACATAAACATTGATGACATATAAAAGATAAATACATATATATATACATACATTTTTTCAAATATCAAAAATTTATATATATTACATCAACAACAAATATATAAAAAATATATTATATATATATACATATACATACATACATATATACACATTATATATATATATATATATATATATATATATATATACACATTATATATATACACCACTATATATATATATATATATATATATATATATATAAAACACACTACATATATATATACACACATTACATATATATATACACACATTACATATATATATATGTATGTACATATTACATATATATATATATATATTATATATATACATATTACATATATATATATATATATATATATATATATATAACACATATTACATATATATATATATATATATATATACACATATTACAATATATATATAATATATATATAATTATATATATATATACACATATTACATATATATATATATATATATATATATAGGTAAACAGTAAAAATAATTACAGACATGGACAAGAACATGAAACACCACAGAGACGACACAAGAACCACAGGACGGGACATTCGAAGCCCTATATATATATATACATACATACACATATTACATATATATATATATATAAGGCATATATAAAAGCATATAAATACGTACAGAATACAAATTCAAAAAGTAGGTTCAAGGTTCAACTCCCCTTCCCAAACAGAAGATAGAAATTTACAAAGTCATTTCCAAGATTGTCTGAAGGTTCAAAGAATACTTACAATGCCATCTCTTTAAGGTTACTGTAAATGTCTTCATCCTCATCGTATTCTTGGGTTTCTACGAAGGGTGGAAACTCGCTAGAAAGCAAATGAAGTACACAAAAGCTAAGCTAAGACAAGACACATGATCACAGGTTCCACTTCCAAACAAAGTGACCCACCATCAACAACCATCGCTTCAGAGCCAGCTGCCACTTCTGCTATTCCATTGCATCAGACCAAACAACAACAACAGACTGCGGAAGTTTGGAGAGAGAGAGTTGACAAACTTATTTAGATTTGAAGAAAACACATGCCCAAACACACACAAACACACAACAACAACAACACAAACAATAACACACACTCAAGAACGGTCAAACTAGAAATTAAATGTCCATACAGGTTAGAATAAAGCGAATATTCTGATTGGTTGAAATGCAGTTCTTTGTTATATTTTCGTTTCGTTTTATTTTTCTCATCCACTCAGATTAGTTATTAGTATCGTTTCGATGTTAAAAGTTGAGGGTTAAAAGAAGAATGGTTACAAGAAGCATGGATCAGTACCTGATACCTGAATTAGAATGTGACTATCTTATTACATCCACGGTGGTTGTTGCAATTATTATTATTATTAAGAATGTAGTTAGCTGATAGAATTGTTATCATACTGGACAAAATACTTAGTGGCATTTCATCTGCCTTTAAGTTCTGAGTTCAAATTCTGCTGAGGTTATCATCCTATCGGAATCAATGAGATAGAAACCCGTTAAGCATTAAGACCAATGTAACTAACTAACCCCACATCGTGTAAAAAAAAAATCTAAGTAAAAAGGATTATTATTATTATTATAGTAGAGGGGATTATTATTATTATTATTTTCCTCTTTGGCCAAACCCTCATCAACTTTTTCAAGTTTCACTTGAAAAGGAAAGTGAGGGTGGATAGGAGAGTGTTGTCATCTAACAGGTTTGCTGAAAGGTGGGTGAAAGTCCAGAAAATGGCCAGTGTCAAAGGAACGGGATTGCCTTCAAAATATCTGACCATTAACCACATTTTTGATCCCCATCAAGTGTCTAATTCCTAGATATGTACACAGAAACAGTCTGAATTTGAACTAGAAACCCTATTTAGTAGAAACAGTTTCAATTCAGTCAAGTACCTTTATTTCGAAACTAAAGGTAATAAAAATATATAAAGGTTCCCCACTTCAAATTCATTTTAGTACTATGTACCTATCCAGACACCTGATGATGATGAGTGTAGCTGAAATTGTCTGCAACACTGAATAGATGCAATAAAAGTTTCATTTTTAAACACAAGATTAGTAAAAAAATTCTTTATTTAGGAAATGTTTTAGAGAACAAGTGGTGTGGTAGTCTGTAAAGTTCACTTATCCCCAAATTTCAGGCTACCTGGATACTTATACCTAGCTAGCTCTGGAGTCAATTGGATAAGAGATTAATATCCCATGGAATACACCACCAATCACAGGTAATATTCCTAGATCTGGTATCTATCTATTCACTGAAGACAGCTTTTTTTAGTAATTGAGCACTCAAATATTAAATATTATAGCAGTCAGCTAATCTATTCCATAGCCAGATCTGATGGCTGGTTTAATAAACAAATGAACGAGTAGTCTAGTTTTCTACCAGACTACCAGATGATCTGGTGGCTTCCTACTCTATCAGTCAACTAAACGACTTGGTAACGCAACATTCTATCAGACTACCTGTTGATCTGGTAACTAGCTATTCTATCAGACTACCAGTTGATCTGGTAACTAGCTATTCTATCAGACTACCCAGATCATCTGGTCAATAACCATTACACTAAACAACCAGTTGTCCAGGTAGCTTGCTATTCTACTCGATTACCAAGCATTTTGAGAGCTAGCTTTTTTATGTAACAGTTAGATCTGGTAGCTAGTTATTCTCTCAAGCAAACAGATCTCAGGGTTAGATATTCTACCCAACAGATAAATTTTCAAATCACTATTACACATTGGTGCAAATGAAACTACAAAATACCAGCAACAGATTTCGAACAAATCACACCAGGATCTGGTCATCAGTGTTATACCTTAATCCAATCGAACTCAATCTGTTTGTGACTAACCCAAAAATATCTGCTGTGCAAATCTTATCAGAACAACCATATCAATGTTCATGCCAAAATGAACTTAAGACTTTTGATAAACAGAAATCAACAGAAAAAACTGCCCAACAAAGTATGGGAGAAGGTTGCAACTTTGATCTAATCAACTAAAATCACTAAAAGTGATAAGTGCCAGAATGGTTGAAGTCCAAGGATTGAAACCAATAAAAGAATCAAGGAATACAAGAATACACAGCAAACATTAACTTGACTCAATTCTGTCTTCGAAATACAGAAACTTTATTAAATAGCTACACAGTTAGCAGTTGTTATTTAGCCCAGGGCCCAACCTAATCAAAGGTTATCCAGCACTGATCGTCCCATCTTTTCATGGATATGTTGGACTAGATTGTCTACAAAATATGGATTACACCTATCTTTTGACAAATAGGTGTGTTTACACCAATTTATCTACAGCAAAAATTTTTCTCTATGACAAAATACAGTGAATGACTTTCTTACAGATTCAGTTATATCTTAAGTATATTTGAACTGGTAACAACTTCAGATTGTCTATAGTATTCTTTCTATGTTTAACCCTTTAGCATTTAAACTGACCATATCCGGCCAGATGTATTCTGCCTGTTTTATGTTCCAACTGGCCAGATCTGGTCTCTCACACCAGCCCTACAATATCATTGTAAAAATTAACAGCTACCTCATCAAAATCTCATAGTTACAAGATAATGCATGATTAGTTCGAAACAATGTAGATGAAGAAGCATTAATTTTGGCAGAATAGTGCGAACACTAAAGGGTTAAGATGAAAGTCTCCTTCCTTTATTGATGATGGATGCAATTCAAGAGTGATTTGACTGCCATTTCTAACAGATTGCTAAATATAGTCAGGCAGGTTCATTTAACCTTTTAGTGTTCAGATTATTCTGTTAAATGTAATGCTTTTTTATTTAAATTGCTTTGAATTAATCATGCATTATCTTATAGCTTTGAGGTTTCAATGATGTGATTGTTTATTTTCAGAATGACATTGTAGGTTAGGTGTGAGAGGCTAGATATGGCCAGTTTGAATATAAAATATGTAG
>NC_043017.1:4292146-4367146 GCF_006345805.1 Octopus sinensis | reverse complement strand
AGTTAATATTCTTGTCTGGAAGAATGTCCAAACTACAGAAAATGTTAAGGTATTAGAGTGTTGAAAGCCAGAATTGTAACTTAACATTTTAAATATATGCTCTAAACTAAGTACTGAGTACTTCTTTTTTTTTTTTGCTTGTTTGCTTTTTTTAGAAAATTTGTTCCTAGTTTTAGTGTATGTGATGTCACACAAATTATTGTGCACATACACACACACATATGAAAAACAAATATGTAGGAATATATGTATGCTTTTAATATGTTTATACATACATATATATACACATATACATACACACATATATATATATACATATATATACATACATACATATATATATATACATATATATACATACACATACATACATACATATACATACATACATATATATATATATATATATATATACATACATACATATATATATATATATATATATATATATATATATATATATATATACATACATACATATATATATATATATATATATATATATATATATATATATATACATACATATACATGCGCGCACACACACACTACAGGACAGCTCAGATTACCAATCTCTACCCACATCTCTTTCTTCAACAAGATGAGGTGTTGAAGGACGAAAAGAAGGAAGATAGAGAGGAATAATAGAGAAGATGGGGCAGGGGCGAGGCCTAGAAGAGAGAGAGAGAAAGATATGGGAGAGGCAGAAAAGAGAAATATGTGAGTGACAATTTGAAATAGAGTGTAAACAGAGGGAACAACAAGTGTTGTCAGCTTTATTACATCTTCAGCAATACCAAGATCAACAACATTACCACCACCACCACCACCACCACCAATACCATTAAAAGAAAAATCCAGGACAACAAACCAAGCAGGGAGCTTCAGCTTAGTTGCTCAACCATTGTAAGAATCGTTGCAAAGTCTCCCTCCAACCCCACTCCATTATCTTATAAATAAGAAAAAAGTGAAGATAGAATGATGTAGCCCTAAATAACATTATGCTTTAAGAAAAGATGGGCAGGTCATGGGTGGAATGCCTTTGATCACATGTCAGTTGGATCAGAGCTGACCTAGGCTAAACAACTGGCTTTGACAACTTTTTGCTTCCTTTAGGACAGTGTAATCTCTCCCTTAACACCATTAACCCCTTCGTTACCAATCCGGCTGAAACTGGCTATGGCTCTGAATACAAATATTTTGTTTTCATAAGTTTTGAATTAAAATCGCCCACCAAACCTTAGTCACAATTTATGTCCCTAACACTAGCTTAATGATGACTAAGTTATTTTACTAAATTCTTTGTTATATTTAAAATTAATTGAAAGAAACACAGAACATCTCAAAATAAATACAGTAACAAAAGGGTTAACACTTAGTAACTGTAATCTATGAGCATCTGTAATCTATGAGCACAGTGCAGTGCTCATAGGGCTCACAATCCTTCCTCTTTCCCCTACAGTATCTATGGAAGAAGACAAATGCAGTACCCAATTAGGATTCCGGTCCCTCACCTTCCACATGACTAAAGAGATTGATATGATAAATTAATTAATGTCCAGCTTGAATTTCTCTGAGGGTCGACCTGATTAAATATAAACAAACCATGCGCTTATTTCAGAATAGAAATATAGAAGTAATAAATATTAAACTTGTTGTTCTTGCAATTGTCTTAGTGTTGTTGTACTTGATAGTCTACCTGTGTTTATTACTGGAAAATGCCATTTCAACCGTGAAAGTTTAGTTCTGAGTTAACATGTAATTTATGCACATACACAAATGCACCAATAGACAAGATTAGTATAATAACAAGGTTTTTATATATATATATAAGAGCATACATGCAAACAAACCCACATATATACACATATACCTACAAGAGTTAGTAGTGATTAGTCTTTCAGCAATTAATAATACAGATTTTGTGACAACTTCCTTTTTTGCTCTGCTGTGCTCTGCCACTGAACATTTGCACACATGATGTGATGTTGATGTCACCAGCTCCTCCAATACACAGCTAATACTACTGCTACTAACACTACTACTACTACTGCTACTACTACTGTTAGCAAATGCAAAAAAAAAAACACAAAAATAAACTTTAAAAAAAATATTATAAAATGATGAAAACAACAGACAGCAGAAGGGTAGGCGAGAGACACAAATTAAGGATAAACGAACGAACGGATAGACGGACGGACGGATGGACGGAAGGACGGCTGGACGGATGGATGGATGGATGGACTGGTGGTTTGGGAGGAGGATTGAGGATGGGTGACATTGATCCTTGAACCCATAAAAGTGAGTGTATGATTATTGAGCAGGCTTGGGTGACAAGGACTGCATCAAGCACTTACGTTGCAAGATCCTCCAATGTGTTGTAATAATCATGTTCAATAGTGAGAGGTCTCGTATCAGGAGGAGAGAACCCTCTACAATTGAGAAAAAGGAGAGCAAAAGAACGGTAAGAAACCAAGGGGCAACGAAGGTCAAGGGTCAGCTAACAGAGGAAAAAAGAAATTGGGAAAAAAAAAATTTTTAATAAATATATTAAAATATTACTTATTGATAATAGTAAGATATTTTTTTTCTTTTTCTTTTTTTTTTACTGTAACTTTTGTTCTTTTTAAAGAATATTTCAGTAATTATATTTTTCAGATTTTCAATTAAAAAGAAGAAAAAAAAAGAAAGAAAGAAAGAAGTTTACCATTGAAATAGATTTAATGTGTTTTTCTCTTAAAGTGGATTTCAATTATTTCTTTTAATTTTTTTTCTGTTTGTATATATACACACGCATTCCAATATGCATACATGTGTATGTATACACACACATACACACATATATAAATGCATACATATAGACATGTTTGTGTATGTGTGAGTGTGTATGTGCATAAATATATTTAAACATATACATGTATACCTAAATACATATATATATATATATATATATATATATATATATATATATATATGCATATATTTATATTTGCACACATATAAATACATATATACATACATTTATACATATGAGTATACATTATATATGTATTCTATAATATATAATATGCACACACACACGTGTGCACATGCGTATATGTACATACACTCACATGTGTGTATGTGTGTGTGCATGAATGAGCACTTGCATGTATGTGTGCATAAGCACACATATTATGGCAGGGGTTTGGGTGTTTGGGATGAGGGGAAGCTATAATATTGACCCTCTTTCAATAACTGACCGATTCCAGACACCAAATGTCCAATGCAACATGTGAAACCAGCCAAAGCTGCTAAGATTCTCGAGTAAATCTGAAATTCTAGGACCTTCTACCTTGATATTTAGTCACACTTCTGTGCCCCGATTTCACACAGTTCCAAAATGAACTTTTAGGACTTCTGCCTATACAAAGTACAAATTATCTCAGAATTACTATTACTACTAATACCACTACAACTTTCAATTCTGCTACTGCTATATAGAGCTGCAGGGGGGTGGGGGAGTCGATGAAAAATATTTCATTAGTAGATAACATTCATGCAAGTAACTACGCAGCCCAGCTTATCTCTAGATTCCCAAAGCTATTTCCTCCACTACACTTAGCTTTTTATGCAAGACACATGCACAATGAAAGAACCAAGACAACGAGCATTGGCACTAATCCCGTGAGAAATACAGAAATCTAGGAATGGTGAATGGCTTAAGCCATCCCGCCCCCTTTCTTGTGGGCTTTCTTTGGGTGTTTCTCGCTCATGGTTGCTTTAGTAGAAACAATTGTGTTCTTTGATAATAGATTTGTTCCATCAACCAGATTGACACCACCATTTGGTTCTTGGGTGCCTTTCGTGGAGTCCACTTTTTTGCAAGCAAACATTTAGACCAAGTCTCTGATCTGAGGATGACCAATAAGATCCGATCCTTCACCAACCAGTCTCTCTCAGAGACCCTGGAATAAGATACTAGGCACTGCCCTTCCACTTCTAAATAAGCTATATAGCATTTTTAAAAAATAGAACACTATAAATAGCCCCAGAGATTATTTTAGCACAGCAAACTGCTTCCCCACTAGAGAAAAAAAAACTTTTAATCTACTTCACAATAACACTCTTATGACGTAAACATCTCTCTGATTACAAGTGCAATCTTGTGCATCATTATCATCATCATCATCACAGTCTTACATTCATTTACAGTTGCCATGGGCCAACAGTCTGAAGTAGCATGCCTCACACAAAATGTCTTCAGATGCTGTGGAAGAATCTCTGTATACGACAGTGCTCCCTCAATCACACTGCTAAAGCTTGCTTGGATTTGAACCACTAGAGTTTCTATGGAGTTGTTCTACCCAGTAGAAATAGCAACAAAATCCTTCCTTAAATAATCTCTAAAACAAAAACAGTAGTACACACTCAATGAATGTAAAAATTAGCTAGACTATGACTTTCATCATAGGTTTACTAGGTCAGGACCAACTCGGGGCTAAACTACTGCTACTACTCAGGTAGCAAATCGGCAGAGTCATTAAAGCAGAAGGTAAAATGCCTGGGAAGTATTCATTCCAGTTCTCTGGAAATCCTACCAAAGTTGACTTTGCTTTTCCTCTTTTTGACATTGACGAAAAACATATCATTCCTGAACTGGGGTCAATACTTATCTTTCATTTTGTCTCTGGAAGAAATCAGCTGTATTCACACATAGTAAGGGACAGGCTGTGTATTAGGCTAAAAATGCTCAAGACACAACATATGTCAGGACAGCATCTCTAGATCTATCAGGAGTTAAACCCACCATCACTACTTAAACATTATCACCAAAACAGGACCGTTAATAAGAATTTCTTTTCCCTTTCTTCTAGCTCTGCAATTTACCAAGAGATAGAAGGAACATAACCAAATGCAGTTTCCAACTGCCCCACCCCAACAAAGGTTCTGGAGGGTTACTGCCACCCTACCCTACTGCATCTTATTGTTTACATTTGTTAATATTCGTCTTAAGGAATACAGAGCAAAGTTCTGGCAATTACGACAAAGAAATGTTACTTATGTTAGCAGCATATACGATAAGATGTGTCCACTACATCTCCATTAGCATTATTTCATTAACAGTTGTACTAAGAAGCTGAGAGGTGTCAATAATTGCTAGAAGCTGATTAAGTCAAATAATAATAATAATAATAATAATAATAATAGTAATAAATCATCTGACAATAATGTTTAATAGAAGACAATTTTCAAGTGGTAATAGAATCAATTATACAATAGATTACATTAACATTCAGGATTACAAACACACACACAAATATACACATAGACATTTATATCTAAATTCATGCATACATTCATAGACATATATATTCACATACAGACATATATATACACATACAAATTTATATATACACACATACATCGAAACATGCACATTTATACACACATACAAAGAGAAACATGCATATATACATATAAATAAATACATGCTCCATATATATATATATATATATATATATATATATATATATATATGGTAGTTCCAGGCTTTTGTAATGGGTGATAGTTAAAAATACATGAGATGCAACACAACGACTTATGTGTGCATGCACGTGCACACATGAATTGGCCAAACAATAGAACACTAAGGCTAATGTTATCATAAACAGTGTTTTGTGAGAAACCAAAAGTTTGTGCAAAAACCAACAACACAAAACAGAAAGTATAATATTGTAGAGTAATTTACGGGGTAGTTGGGTGGTTGATTTCAATGCTAGTCAATTCTGAAGAGAACTTTTGTGATCAAAGTACTCAAACCAAGATCACTGCAGCTTTTTTTCTTTTCTCTTTTTTTCATTCAAACACAGCATATCTAAGACATCTGTATTATCCAATGTACCTTTTGTTAGGTAATCCTAGGTAAACCTGACGAAGAAGAATTACGATCAAAGTTCTTTCAGCTATGACCATCTCATCTTTCCCCACTCTCCATCAGGGACAGTTTTTCTAAGACCACATAATCTAATATATCCTTCTTTGTCACAGTAAAAGACCTGGCCTGTGATCTTAAGGCATTCTAGTCGGACTGTTCTGTGTTTTTATTTTTACTCTTTTGACAGGATCTCAATCCACATTATTTAATGTTTCTTTTCTTAAGATCATACAGTGTGATTTCAGGGAGATGTGGCCTCTATTTCTAGCAGCAGTAATAGTTTAGTCCCAGTTCAGTTCTGATCCCATAGACCTATTGTATTTAGGGCTTTATCATCAAATGTATTCTTCCCTTTTTTCTTTCTAAGAAAGTAGGGTGTGATGTGAAGGAAACCTGGTTGCTATTTCTAGCAGACTGAGTACCCATGTACAAAGGAACATCCCATCTTGCTCACATGTCTAATATATAATAATATATAGCATTCCTATTTGTTGTTTAGCCCAAGGTCAGCTCTAATCCAGGGAGCTACCTTTTTGTTTTAATATATAGTTTACCCAGGACTACATTGTCATATGCATGTTTTTTTTTTCTTTTTAAGTACAGTAGGGTATCCTTTTAGTTTGATTTGGTTGCTCTTTCTAGCAGATTCAGAAATGCTAAATAATACTGATTCTGAAAATGTTACAAAATACAACACCTGAAGACAGCTAAAGAGTGCAATGACTGAATTCTAACTATAACAATCAAGATCATGACACTAGTCCAAATTTATCCATGTAAAATAATAATAATAATAATAATAGTAATAATAATAATAATAATAATAACAACAACAACAAGAGCGCTCAGAGCCTTACATTGTTTTTATGTTCCTAGAATCTGATTTTAAATCCCTCCGTGATAAACTTTGTTTTGCATCCCTCCAGGATCAATAACTTAAGTACCATGAACAAACAAGGGAGTAGCTAAGAGGTGGCTCAACCTGCTACACATAACAGCCAAACCACTCTTGGATCAAACAACAGAAAAGACACATAGGAGAATGCTAATCTTTATATATAAGAATGAGGTTGTGTGCTGTCTGTCTCCTACGATTTAGATTCCTAACTACTCCCACATTTTGCGGTGCAGTTTAACCAAAACCGGGTATCTTATAGTCGTGATTCATATCGAACCCTTCTGGGTATTAGCGCGCATCTATGATGAGTCTACGATTTAAAAAAAAATTTACCATCAATTTTTCCCATTTTTAATGCATTTTTGGCATATATAAGGGCAGTAACTCTCTAAAAGTTTATTATTAAATCTCAGAACGTAAAAAGCTACAGTAACACCCCCCTCCCTTTGTGGTTAACCATATTGAGATGGCTATTATACTTTACATCTCTAAAAATGCTTATATAGTTATTTCCCTTACAAACCCGAGCAACGCCGGGCGATACTGCTAGTTTGATATAGAAAAGCAGAATGGATATGACTGGATTATCTTTGGTCATAGGTCTGTCCAAACAGGACTGACTTGAGGCCAAAACCACCACCACCACGACCTTAGTGTCAAGCAAGTAAGCATTGGGAAACGATACAACTGACTTTATTCTTTACCCTTTCAAATGTTAGGTCTTGTGAAAAATACTTATTCCTTACTAAACACTATCATATTTCTGAACACTGTTTGTTTTTTTTTTTAGGATTTGTTTGTTCCACATTCTTGTTTGTAGCCTGTAGAAGCCCCTCCCTTTGGTTAACTGCAATTAAGTTTGCTAGAAAAAGAAAGATTTCTGTTTTATTTTCCCAGAATATAAAGGAAACATTATGAGTGAGAGGAATCAATTGCTTCAACGAAATCGGTTAGCAATGCTAACAAGAAGAATATTGTGGTAGAGAAATTACAAATTAAAACGAGAACTCGTTAACGAGAAACAGAAAATTGTTAGGGGAAAAATAGCAGAGAGAATCAAGGCAGAAAATTGTTTAATTAAGGGAGGGGAGGCTGTAATTAACATAATATGGCCTGAAGTGTAATAGTTTTTTGGCAGTGCTAGGATGGGTACTTTTGAAACAACAGGGCAGGGGTATATGTGAGTCAGCTGAGAAAAGCTTCAAAATTATTGCTGTTGTTATTTAACCCTAGGTCAAGCCAAAGAGAGCAAACTCAGGATCAAAAACATTTTGGTAGTAATCATCTCATCTTCTTGTATGTTAGGGACTATACTGTCCAATATATCTTTCTTCGTTTAAGTTGGTAAGGGGTGATTTGAGGGGAAATTTGGCTGTTATTTCTAGCAAGTCAAATGACCTTGTAGAAGCACTCTCATTGGTTCGTTTTGAGAGTTTTAAATCTTCTCATAGTAACAGTGATGGGAGGGAAAAGGGCTGTTAGAGATAATTAAGGCAGGAACTAATTATTTTATAATAAAGCGTAAAAGACAAAAGAAATTGCTAACACTTTGTCAGATTCTTATACAGATGAGGGCCTCCTAATCCTTTCTGTAAGGGGACATTGTGGGAGTGGAATGAAAACTGCTGCGAATGAAACAGGAAAATTAAACAGACTGGGGGATAAGATAGGAAATGAGTATTTGCTTTTACTACTTTCAATCATGATGATGGTTGAGAAATAAAATTGACTTTAACAAGATTTAGACCCTGAAACTATTGACCCAACCAGTTGGAAAGCAACAGTGACTTTGGTATTATTTGAACTTATAATCATCATCATCATCATTGTTCGACCGTGGTCGAGACAATAGAATTTACTATGGTACGCCAGACTTCACGGTCCATCATGGCATTACGGAGGTCCTGTTGCTGGATGCCTGTATCCCTGGAGATTACATCAGGGTAGGAGAGTGTGCGTCCTCTGGTATCGCGAGCAGATGGCTTCCAGAGGAGAAGAGTAGAAATTACCTCGTTTTCAGCTCTACAATGTCCAGCAAACTGGACTTTTCTACCTTTCACAAGAGATGATACAGTTGGTAGTTTCCCATATATTTACATTTTGGTTGAATGACGCTTCCACGAGAGATTTTGAGCTCTCATAAGGAGGCGAGTGTAAGGAGTGTGAGGAACTTATAAACTGATTATAACTTATAAAATGGAATTCAAACTACAGCATATTTGTTGGCACTTCATTTCACAAAGATTTAAATTTGGAAATACACGAGAAGTTTAATTTCAGGCACCATACCAAAAACAAAAAAAAAAAAAAAAAAAACCAACTTACTAACCTAATTTTGGCAATTACATATCTTGAATAAATCTCTCATTATCAAGAATGTTGCAGTTGCATCAGTATTTTTAAATATCAAAACAAAAGCTTGGAACACACAGATATTTCAGAAAAATATTTTTACAGCATATCATTGGTAACCATTGGTAACACTAAGTGCTGTATTTT
Organism: Octopus sinensis; assembly: GCF_006345805.1. Classification (NCBI taxonomy): domain Eukaryota; kingdom Metazoa; phylum Mollusca; class Cephalopoda; order Octopoda; family Octopodidae; genus Octopus; species Octopus sinensis. The sequence goes on along the minus strand of NC_043017.1, from coordinate 4,357,832 downwards.
AATAATGCATATCAATTAATTATACCAATTAATATCAACGATGATAACATTTTATTTTACAACATCATGAATAATGTTAGTATGATTTACAATCTTACCAATGGTACCGGTTCATTTTACAATATCACCAACAGTAACAATACATTTTACAATATTACCAATGGTAATACTACATTTTACAATATAACCAATAGTAACACTACAGTGTAGATTATTACCAATGGTAACACATTCACATAACTACCAAGCAGTAATACTATTACAAATTACCAATGTGACACTAACAGTGTTCATTAAACACCACTCAGACACGGATGACACAGAAAGATACCACAAATACATACACACACCACACAAACACAATGATTAAATTATTGTTTGACGCTAATTTAATAAGAAGCAGATAAATAATAATCACAGTGGACAAAGTTTGTAAAGATGACATTATCGAGCACAATATCTATAAAAGCACATTATTTAAAACCATAGATTTTGTTTGTTTTTTTAATCTTATGTAAAGCCTCTGTTCTCAATACTCCATCCACTTCGATTGAAGCAGCTTGCCTTGCTAGTTACTTGCTAACATCACAAGAGCCAGTGCTGCCAAAAGAAAAAAGCACTCAGGACACTATGGAAAGTGGTTGGTGTAAGGAAGGGCATCCAGCTATAAAAACCATGCTAAAGCAGGCATTAGGGTTTGATACAGCCCCCTGACTTTCCAACTCCTACTGAACCATCCAACCTAAGCCAACATGGAAAATGGATGTTAAACAACGATAATTAAGATGACGGGGAGAAGACAAGCCCTATGAAATATCTAACTTTAGATAAGTAATTTCCTAGAAAGACACTAGGTCATGAGGTTTCTGTTAAACTCCGGTTTTATGGCCTTTGATGGAGCCAAAATCAATAGTACCAATGGATAGGATTCCAGTGTGTCATAGTTAGCACTCCAGAAAATGTGTGTATTCTCCCACCCATACAAGCATACATCACCAACCAGGTGTATTGTGTCTTTATTTAAGGACACAATAAAAACAACTTAAGTGGATTCAACACAGGACTTTGGGGTTAGTAATCCTATACCATATCCACTTGGCTGTTTCTTTTGAAACACAGGGGTTCATAAGGTCATGAGTTAGTACTAGTTTGCAACGTGTAACAATGAAGAATTTGCTAACAGAAAAATCTGCAACATGGAGATGACACCTAGCTATTTCTAGCAACATTCTTAGATCTAGTACAATAACAACTCCAGAGTTGTTATCTAGCCAAGATAAACCCCTATACTTGGCTTTTGTTGACTTGGAGAAAGCCTTTGACAAGGTACCCTGATCCCTTATCTGGTGAGCGATTGGAAGCCTTCGAACGTTGGGCCTCACAGAGGCAATGACGAAAGATTGAGACCTCTGGAGATATGCTGTGACTGAGAAGACCTGGCAAGGAAAGTGAGATCACATTTGTAGCCTACACCAGTGTTGCATAACCAGCCCATTTAAAAAGTACCTTTGAATCATCAGGCGACATTCTGTGCTTGAGGAGACGTCTTGAGTCAAGTAAATCAAAATCAAATGGAAATTGTAGTTGCAGTTGTTATCAGTGCTGGTGGCATGCAATAAGCACCATTCATGCATGGATCGCTGCCTGACTGGCTCCCCATGCAGGTGGCACATAAAAAGTACCATCCAACCGTGGTCAATGCCAGCCCCCAGCTTCACCAGCTCTTGTGACGGTGGCACGTAAAAAGTACCATCCAAACGTGGCCGGCACCAGTGCCACCTGACTGACTCCTGTGCTGGGGGCATGTAAAAAGCACCCACTACACTCTCGGAGTGGTTGGCGTTAGGAAGGGCATCCAGCTGTAGAAATATTGCCAGATCAAATTGGAGCCTGGTGCAGCCTCCTGGCTTCCCAGACTCTGGTCAAACCGTCCAACCCATGCCAGCATGGAAAACAGACGTTGAACGATGATGATGATGATGATGAGAGCAAAGAGAAGTGGTGCAGTGAAGGCACAATAAAATAGCTAAAGCAGGATACGAACTTGTGGTCCAAAGACCAGCAATTCTGCACCTCAACTACTCAGGTGATAAAATTGAGATACTTCAAATATAATGAAAGCATTTCAAGACCAAAATGTATTTGTTTTTAATGACACATATTAGATATTTACTTCATGGTGATGATGATGATGATGACAGTGGTGTGGTTGGTGTGAAAACTGGCAAGAAAACACAGGAAGACACCTTCTCCACATTGCTAATAAAGATCATTATGTGGTTGCTTGTCTTGCTAGAAATCACAGCCAAATCTCAATCAATTCACATTCTACCAACTTCAAAAAGATTGGATGGTTGTGATTAGAATGCTTTTATTAATTTTGTCTGTTCATCCAAGATCTGAACCCTAGCATCATTACAGCAGAGTTTGTGAAAAACAACTATTTTTTAACCCTTTAGCATTCAAATCAGCCCATGTCTAACCAAAGAATTTTCTGAATATTTTATGTTCAAACCAGCCAAATTCGGTTTCTCATATGTATCTTACAATGTCATTATTTAAAATAAACAATTACACCATCAAAATCTTAAAGTTAAAGAGGATGTGTAATTAATTCAAAACAACGTGGATAAATAAGCATTACATTGACAGAGAAATCTGAATGCTAAAGGGTTGAAGTCTTCTAAAATATTAGGCAGGAGATAAATAATGTGCTCAGGAAAAAAAAAAAAAAAAAAAAAAAAAAAAAAAAAAAAATAATAATAATAATAATAATAATAATAATAACAATAACAATAATAATAATAATAATAATAATAATATAATAATAATAAAGTTATTAAAAAGCATACCTGGCAGTCTTTTGAGCTAGTTCTGTTTTAGAAAGTTTCGACAATGTGTACAAAACCTGGATAGGAGAAGAAAGAAAAACATCCAATAAAGAAAATAATATTAACAAGTTCTTCATAATAAAATCTTAACAATATTTTTATTGTTTCCTGTGGTATTGGTAGAGAGGAATGAGGAGTACGTGTATGAAGCCTGGAGAGGTATTTGTATGAGGGGAAGGGTTTGATAGCAGGGTAAATGGTAAAGAGATTTAGGAAACACACGCAACGGACCCTACTCTATCAGTCAAGCTAACTTTTGACTAATACACTGCTATGCCAAACACACAGGCCATGGTCAATTATACGAGTACATGTGTTGGATATACAGAGAGCATATGTCAAATATGCAAGGTACATGTAGCAAATATAGTGATTATGGATATTGAATAGAGAGTACATAGGTCGAATAAACAAAGTATTGATGTGGAATGTACAGGATAAAGATGCCAAATTTATAGAGAGCAGATGTCAAATATAAAAGAGTACTTGTATTAAACATACATTGTACCAGAGTCAAGTATACAGGGTGCTGATGTCAAATATCTAAGATAGTAATGTCAATGATATAAATATACAGCTCTAAAATATATGATGAACCCTTTGATAAAATATCTCACTTGTCTTAGTCGCCAATAGCAACTAGAGACTCCCCAATACTCTTGATCTACACTCAACTTGTATCTCCAATACACACACACACTTTGTAGGTATTTTCTTCCAAAGTAACAATCTTCGCATTATTTCTTAAAGTCTAAAAATAACTGTTTAATTCCAGCTCAGCCCTGATAACAGTATAGTATAGGAGCACTCTGTCGGTTACGACGATGAGGGTCCCAGCTGATATGATCAACGGAACAGCTTGCTCGTGGAATTAATGTGCAAGTGGCTGAGCACTCCACAGACACGTGTACCCTTAACGTAGTTCTCAGGGAGATTCAGCGTGACACAGAGTGTGACAATGCTGGCCCTTTGCAATACAGGTACAACAGAAACAGGAAGAAAGAGTGAAAGAAAGTTGTGGTGAAAGAGTGCAGCAGGGATCACCATCATCCCCTGCAGGAGCCTCGTGAAGCTTTAGGTGTTTTCGCTCAATAAACACTCACAATGCCCGGTCTGGGAATCGAAACCGCGAACCTACGACCGCGAGTCCGCTGCCCTAACCACTGGGCCATTGCGCCTCACCCTGATAACAGTAGGTACACAATTAAATATCATATCACTATTGATGTACGGTGATCTAAAATTACATTCTCTAAAATCTTTTTGCATTTTGCTTTTCCCAAGGTGATTGTAACTAACTTAAAATAAGCTCGTGAGATATCCACTATGCAATTAATTGACCTGCAAGAAACAATATGGTATGCAAAAAGGTATGGCTGTGTGGTCAAGAAGACAATATGGTATGCAAAAAGGTATGGCTGTGTGGTCAAGAAGACAATATGGTATGCAAAAAGGTATGGCTGTGTGGTCAAGAAGACAATATGGTATGCAAAAAGGTATGGCTGTGTGGTCAAGAAGACAATATGGTATGCAAAAAGGTATGGCTGTGTGGTCAAGAAGACAATATGGTATGCAAAAATGTATGGCTGTGTGGTCAAGAAATTCACTTTGCAACCACATAGTTTTGGTTCAGTTTCATTGCATGACATCTTGGGCAAGTTGCTTCTACAAAAGCTTTAGGCCAGTCTATACCTTTTGAGTGAAAAGTGGTTGATGGAAACTGTGCAGAAACCTGTCATTCATGTATTTGTGTGCGACGTGTACAAGATGTAGATTCAGGCATGGGTGTATGGTAAGAACATTGCTTCTCAACTAGGTTCAATCCCACTGCATGCCACTTTGAGCAGGTGTCTTCTATTATAGCCCTGAGCCAACCAAAGCCTTGAGTGGATTTGGTAGACAGAAACTGAAAGCTCATCACAGATGTGTGTGTGTGTGTGTGTGTGTGTGTGTGTGTGCATGTGAGTGTCTTTGTGTCTGTACCCCACAACCACTTGACAACCTTGTGGGCATCTTTACATCCCTGTAACTTGGCAGTTCATCAAAAGTGATCAATAGAATAAGTACAAGGTTCTGATATATATATGTCAGTAGATATCTTTTATGGACACACATAATATATATTGTGCAGGTAGTTAGGATAAATCCCATGTATGTGTGTCACCTTTTTTTTCCTTTACTGGGGCTGCCTGTGCTGCTCCTGATTACAATCTAAATATAAATGCTTCACTTAAATGTAAAAATTTGGATTATTTAATTTTTTGTCTGAAGAATTTCTAATCGGAAATTCCTTACATGTCTATTTAACATGTAAAACTCCATAAATCCATAGCAAATGAAACATGTGTAATGGTGAATAAATAACATCCAAAAATTTCCAATTTTGCTACGCTTATGATATGTATGTATATCCTATTGAGTCAAGTACATCAGCATCAAAATAAAAATCAAATGGAAATTGTAGTTGTGATACCCGTACCAGTGGTACCTAAAAAGCAACATCTAAACGTGGCTGATGTGGTTTGAGAAATAGGATCAAGTGTATTGCACCTTGGCTGGCTCCGTGCCGGTGGCACATAAAAATCACCAGCCGATCGTGGCTGTTGCCAGCCTCCTCTGGTCCCTGTGCTGGTGGCACGTAAAAAGCACCCACTACACTCACAGAGTGGTTGGTGTTAGGAAGGGCATCCAGCTGTAGAAACACTGCCAGATCAGACTGGAGCCTGGTGAAGCCTCCTGGCTTCCCAGACCCCGGTCGAACCGGCCAACTCATGCGAGCATGAAAAACGGACGTTAAACGATGATGATGATGGCTATTATAGATGTGACATACTCGTACAATATACACATAGTTGACAGACTCATGCAGGCATGCATGCTTATTTGTATGGGTCTGTTTTTACATAGATACCATTTGAAAACAAAGCCTTTGTTTATGTCTCATAACTTAGCAGATCAACAAATAGAGATTGATATGTACCAGGTGTAAAAATATGTACTAGGATCAATGTGAATGACTGAAACCCTTCAAGCTGGTAGCCCAGCACGGCTGCAGTCAAATGATAGAAGCAGTGAAAGTGTATCATCTTATTTGTAATTAGTTCAAATGGAAAACAATACTCAACCACTTGTGTATAGACATTAAAATATTAGCTATAACAAAAGACATACGAATGTACCACAAAACTACAATTGCCTAGGTCTGTAAGTGTTGTTAATTACATAATTAAAGGCATTATGACAGTTTAAAAAAAGTGTCCCTCATCCCATTTTTAATTGGCTCTGCTGGAATGATAAACAACCACTTTTGTAGATACATTGGCAGATTGCCTAAAGAGATAGACTTAGGCATGTTCCAAAAAAATAGTGAGATTTATAGATATTGCTGGGGCATATTCACACAGTATTTGCTAACCTTGAACACTCTCTTATGCATGTTTACCAAGAAATAGCTGTTTCCTTTTGATGCAAAACAAGGTGCAATATACTCGATCTATTTCTCAAACCACAAATTGAAGACATCATAAAAATTTCTAACAAATGCATGCACAGAGCCAGAAATTTGAGGAGAAAGCCTGAGTAGATTAAATTTACCTCTGTACACCACGGGTACTTAACCATTCACTCAGAGATAAGAAGGATGCAACTAACAGCTAAACCCAGCAAGATTTGTATGTAGGCGCAGGAGTGGCTGTGTGGTAAGTAGCTTGCTAACCAACCACATGGTTCCGGGTTCAGTCCCACTGCATGGCATCTTGGGCAAGTGTTTTCTGCTACAGCCCCGGGCCGACCAATGCCTTGTGAGTGGATTTGGAAGACGGAAACTGAAAGAAGCCTGTCGTATATATGTATATATATGTGTATGTGTTTGTCCCCCTGGCATTGCTTGACAACTGATGCTGGTGTGTTTATGTCCCCGTTACTTAGCGGTTCAGCAAAAGAGACTGATAGAATAAGTACTGGGCTTACAAAGAATAAGTTCCGGGGTCGATTTGCTTGACTAAAGCCGGTGCTCCAGCATGGCTGCAGTCAAATGACTGAAACAAGTAAAAGAGTAAAAGAGTAAGAGTAAATAAAGACAACTAGATACCAGAAAGGGTTTTGTTAGATATTTTAGCATTCCTGCCACAGTGCTACTACTATTGCTGCAGTAGTAGTAGTAGTAGCAGCAGCAGCAGCAGCAGCAAATAGCTACAGTAGTAATTTGGATGAAATAATAAAAATTACTATTTCTGTAGTTGATTTACAAAGATAAATAAATAAATAAATAAGAAAACTTATTTAATGATGACAAAGTGTCATTTCCTGTCAGCGTGTATACTGGTAAGGTACCGAATTTGGGAATTTCATTCCTTTGAATGAGAGGGGAGTGAGGTAACAGTTGGGAAAAAAAAACACCCGTTTTCTCTAAACAAAACTAAGCAGAGACCCTTCATAGAAATTAAACAATTTGCTTCACCTTTATTCTAAGGAAAAAAAAAAACCCGGATGATGGGGGGGCGGACTTACAAACATGCCCAACTTTTCCACCCCCTTCGTTTATTCATTACCTTGATGTTCTCCCCACCATACATCCTACTCACTTTCATTGAAAGCTACATTTCCAAATGATTCCTTTCTCCCACTGAAGAAATTAATGAATTCAAGCATTTTCCTAGTGAGACAAACCAGAACTAAACTTTGACATATTTTATAGGAAAGAGTAAAACGGTAAGGCGAGGCGGCGGCAGGAGGAGTTGCAGAGAAGAGAATGGAATCAGATACAGCAGGGGAATAGGCATCATCAAAACTGTACCTCCACCCAGATTGATTTAGTACCTCTAATTGATGGAGATGTAGGGGAACTGGAAATTAGCAAGATATTCTGAGAAACTGCCTTCCATCTGCAGCACCACCATTACCAAGAATAATGGACAGAAATAATTATACAAGTAATGTTTTCTTTACTAAATTGCTTCTGTTTAAATAAAAGTGGTGGTAATGATGACGACAATCCTAATTCTTTCAGAGCAAATACTCATTAAGAATTTGTATACATCATCATCATCATTATTATTATTATTATTATTATTATTATTAGCATCCATTTCCATGGTGACATGGGTTGGACAGTTTAACAGGAACTGACAAGTCAGAAGCCACACCAGTTTCTGCTGTTTGCTTTGGTGTGGTTTCTACAGTTAGGGCTTTCCTGAATGCCAACCACTTCACAGTGTGTCCTGGGTGCTTTTCATGTAGCACCGGCACCATATCTGTAGAGTTTATCTCAAACTGGCAACCATAGATAGTACAACCTACAGTTGCCTGTTTGAGATAAACTCTACAGAAATGCCAGTAGTATTAGCCTGGCTTGTTTGATACAAACACACAAGAATGAAACCATTCTGCTTGCACTTGTTCTTTACTGACTTGCAGAGTTGCATCAAACACCTGTTAGTGCATGTCAGATGGATCTGGCAGTCAGACATGCTCATTGTAAAGACTGACCCACTGCCTTCTTTTGATATGGAAAAGCAGGCAGTTTTCCACTATCTGACTGATGCATATCAGAGGTTCTCAGCCAGGATTCATATTGGCCCTTGGCGGTTCATGTAAGATTTTCTTGTTAAAATTGGCTAAGAAGGTCCCCCCATCCCCAGTAAAATTGGAATGAAAGGGGTCCATAGGTAAAAAAAATAGTTGAGAAAACTGGTGCATATGGTAAAAAAGGTAATATGAAGGGTAAATTGTCAAGACATCATTTTCAATTACCATTTGAAAAGAAGGGTTAAAATAGGGCGAGAAGTGCTGCCCTCCAGTAAATTTGCTGAAAGATGGTGAAAGCAGTGAATTTGATGCAGCTACAGGGCTCCATTTGTAATCTCATTAATAATTTCTAGCAGGCAGAAGATACTTATCTTAGCGTTGAAGAGCATTTATGGATTTATGGGGCTGCTCCCTGTTATTCTAGGCAACAATCTCCCTTTTGGAACATATGTTTCTACATCTTCATATTTTGTTTTCAACACATCCATTTATTAATTTTTTTTTTCATTTGATGGCAATTACATAATTACATGTTTTTGTACCCCACATTTGTAATGTTTTTGTCACAAATAAAGAACTGATAATTATTATTGTTGTTATTTCATAATTGAGAGAATAGCATGACAGATCATTAGGACACCAGATGAAATGCCTTGTGATAATTAGTTATGCTAATTTTTAGCTCTTGAGTTTTACTTCTGCCGAGGTGAATGTTATATTTTTTCTGGGGCAAATAAAATAAATACCAAGTCAAGTCACATGCTGAGGCCAACCTAACTATGCTAGAAGTCATTATCAGTTATAAAACTTTGTGAGTAGAATTTGGAAGGCGGAGATTGTGCAGAAGCACACGCGTGTGTGTGTGTGTGTGTGTGTGTGTGTGTCTGTCCAAGCCTGTGTTTATGCTTGCATCAGTCTCAAAATTGGTGTTTAGTGTCTCTTCATATCCCATAACTTAACAATTCAACAAATCAAAACTGATAAAATAAGTATCATACTGAAGTAAGAACTGGGATTAATATGATCAACAAAACCCCTAAAGGTGGTGTTACTGCATCCTCACAGTCCAATAACTGGAACTGGTTGATGTTATCTAGCACCAGGTCAGCACTGACACACCAGATGCTTCCAGCTGAGACCATTTCATATTCACATTTAACCCAGATCATCTCTAATCAACCAGATCCATAAGAATTTGTCTTATGAAGAAAGGTTGAAGATGCTCGACCTTTATTCTCTAGAAAAACGACGACGCCGTGGTGATCTCATTCTCGCTCACAACATCATAAGCGGAAAGTGTAACCTCTCGAAAGAGCTGTTCTTCACTTCTGCTCCAGAGCGTCGGCTGCGGGGTAATTCCGAAAAGCTCTATCTGCAACGATTTCATCTCAATCGAAGGAGAGGGGCTTTCTCCGTCTGAGTTGCGGATCCGTGGAATAAGCTGCCAGACGAGATGGTGAAGATGCCGACGACCACTCGGTTCAAAGTCTCCCTTGACCACAAGTGGCCTGAATTCTTTACATGAACACCACCCTATACATAACTCCATGTCCCCCTACATGGCCTTACTTTTTGCTTTTTGAGCCAAAAAATTAACAAACTAACTAACTAATCAAAGGCATTGTAGCAATGATCATCCGGATTCTACTCAATATCCTGAACTACATAGTTTAATGTATCCTTTATAATTTTTTAAAGGCAAAATGGTGAGATGACAATTACTGTTTTTATTATTATTGTTATTATTAATAACATTAATGTGGTGAGTTGGCAGAATTATTAGCAAGCCAGACAAAATGCTTAATGGCATTTCATCTGCCTTTGTGTTCTGTGTTCAAATTCCGCCAAAGTTGACTTTGCTTTCATCCTTTTTTCCATTCTTTTGGGGCCGATAAAATAAGTTGAGGGGTTGATGTAATTGACTAACTCCTTCCCACGAAATTCCAGGCCTTGTGTCTATAGTAGGATAAATTATTATTATTATGCTGCCAAGGTCAACTTTGCCTTTCATCCTTCCAAGATCAGTAAAATAAGTACCAACTGCATACTGGTGTCGATGTAATCAAGTAAGCCTCTCTCCTATAATTGCTGACCTTGTGTCACAATTTGAAATCATTATAAATAATAATAACATTCGTATACTGATATAAGAGGCACGGCAGATGGAAGTAAGAAGGCCATTGACCATTATATCATTATATCTTAATATTTCTGTCAGAGAATCAAAGAACAAAGTTGCTGTTGATACAGTTTGTTCAGGCTTATAACTTAACACATGCACAGACGTACAAGTGCATCCTTATGCATGGGTGTATACATGCAGTGTGTATTGCATCACTTCCGAACGACATCCCACACTAACAATCTCAAGAGCCCTCGAGGCAAGCACTTACCTCACGTGCACCACCTCTAATTGTTATTACAGCTATCAACACCAACATCATCAATATCACTGTTACAACCGCTGCCACCACCACCACCACCACAAAAACACCATCCTCATTATTCCTGTAAACATCAGCATCACAACCACCAACAGCATCATCATCATCATCATCATCAACACTAGCACCAGTGAACCAACAATGGAGCCAGTCACTCATCTTGCTAGCAATAGCAGCCAAATCTGCCTCAAACCACATCCCACCACCTTAAGAAAAAAAAATGGACACAATGGATAATATAATCCAAGATACACTAGGTCTCAAAAGAAGGATAAATCTACTCACTCAGCATCAGCTTGGAGCTAAACACCACCACCACCGCTATAACCAGCACTATTACTACTATTAATCACAACTACCAACACCGTCACCACCAACATCACCGTTATAACAACTATCACCTCTATCACTATTAACACCTATCACTGCTATCAATCACTACTACCACAATTACCACTATGACTACTATAACTGTATCATCACCACCACCATTATTGCAACTACCACCACCATAACCACCACCACCACCACCAACACTGGTATTAAATATTTCCACCAAAACCTCACTAAAAGTTTGAAGATGCTTTTAGATACAGTTTCCTGTTTTGAAGCTTGAAACATCAATTAGTGTACGGTAGATAATGGTGTGTAGTGTAGGAGGTGGTGGTGGTGGTTTATAGTTGTTTGGTGGTGGTTGGGGATGGGTGGATGGCAGTGTGTAGTGGTAGCAGTGTGTAATGGGGGATGGTAAAGTGTGGTGTTGGTGGTAGTGGTTGTGTAGTGATGGTGGTGATGTTTAGGATAACAGTGATGGCAGTAGCAATGATGGTGATGATGGTGGTGTTTGAAAGGAATAGTAACGGCCCATATGAAGTGTTTATTTACATTTCAGTAAAAAAAAGGAAGTTAGTGGAAGAGAGAGAGAGAGAGAGAGGGAGAGAGAGTATAAGCATTGACCTTTCACCCAAATATGCAGCAAGAGGCTGATGTGGAAGAGAAGCACAGCAGTTGCAATCAGGAGTAGTTTAGTGGTCTTTACACCTTTCTGATGCCCAGCCAAGATCAAATCCTGCCTGAAGTGACCATAAATGAAATTAATTAATTAGCAGCATCTGACGACTGGACTACAGAATTGAGAGTTAATATCTCAGAGCAGATAATCCGTGAAGTCCCCCGGCTTCAAATATATAAAGCCTGAGTCCATTTATTTTGCTTTACCATGTAGGAGGTACTTGAGGCCCTTTTATTTATTTTAGGTCTTAAACAGAGGATGAAGGGACAATACCCATGGCCTTTTTGTAGGTCTTCTGAGATTGATGAGGGTAGGGTAAAGAGAGGAGGAAGATAGAAAATGCAACTCTTAGTTGGAAGCAGTGGATCAAGACAGCAAATAGAGTCTTCAGTTGAATGATGGCAACACAGTGCATTCCACTAAAGGCACCCAAAGACCAGGTAAGATGATCAAACCTAGCAGTGGATTAAGTCTACCACTCAACAGATGGAAACTGAAAGAAGCCCTGTGTCTTTGTTTGTCTTCCCACCACAATTTGGGACAATTTGAGTCATAGGTTTGCTGCATCAGAGCTGACCTCAGACTAAACAATAACTCATTTATGCAATCCTTCCAACCCATCCTCAAACTCCTTGAAACTCTTACAACATATTTTTTAATATATTTCTTTATTCTGCAAATATTAATCGCAATAACCTCACTAATTTCAGCTGACCTAGAAAAAGACACAAGCTACCACTCCTGTCTCTGACTAAACAACACTTTTTGATTTGGGCACAAACACTGCAATGGGGGTGGGATGAGTAAGTTAATTTCATTGACCCCAGTATTTGACTGGTACTTCAGTTTATTGACTCTAGAGGTATAAAGTTAATCCTATTGAAATTTGAACTCAGAACATACTAAGTCAGAGGAAACACCCCCAGGCATTTTGTTTGATACACTAATGATTCCACCAACTCACTGCCTTACTCTGACTTATATTAAGAATGAGCATAACGCACCCCACTCCCCGTCCAATGGACAGTGCTGAATCATATCTGATGAATAAAAAGCAATCAATGTTTTCTTTTCATTAAAAAATAATTAAGCATTCCTTTATTTCAATAAAATTTTTGGTTTTGTTAAACGAAGTTAAAGCAAAAAAAAAAAAAACTTCTTGAGAAACCAAATAGTCTTTCCTTCCTTCATGCCAAGTTTGAAGAAAATATCTCTTTTGCATCTTACTTTTTTGGTCTCCTAAATATATTGCATTTTGTGGCATTATTTCAAGTCAGCAGGCTTTTTCTGTGCAAACTGCATGTGCATTTTTCTTGCATATGTGTATCGATCGCAACAGCTGATGAACTTGTGCATACAAATGCACGTTCCTACGGCTTTATCAATCGCATTCTCACCTGAAATCGATTTTTGTAATTTTTTTCAAGACTTATACACGCCCCGATACCGTCGCTATCTACATATCAAATTTGAGCGCAATCAGATGGAGGATGCCCGAGATCCTAGAAGACACACACACAGACAGACAGAACGGATTTTATATAATAGATAATCTACAAGCACGACAGCATGAGGTCTTTAACACATTAGATGTTATGCCAGCAGTATCAAAATACCACCAGAAAAGAGGTGGTTTAAACATACACCAGGAAAATGTAGTCATAATCTGAGATACACCAATCCACATAGAAAAAGATCAAAGCTAATTAGCCAAATATATTGTCAGCAAAAACCAGAAACAAAGGAAGTGTCCCTTAATCCAAATATGTTTTCACAGAAGACTCACGCTTACAACTAACAGGCAATGCCAAAACAAAGAAACACAAATAGAGAGAGAGAGAGGCTAAGGTAGAGCAAGTTTGAGGTTCAGTCCCACTGTGTGGCACATTAAGCAAGTGTCTTGTATTATAGCTGCAGGTTGATCAATACCTTGTGAGTCAATTTGTCAGATAGAAACTGTGTGAAACCCTATTGTACACACACACACACACACACACACACGTATGTTTATTCAAGCATTTGATAAAATTCCTAGATGCTACATCTTTGTATTGAATTCTCTATTGTTGAAAATTATTTTATGCTATTTATACACAAACATAGACATATATAGTCTTACAGATGTGACTTTATGTATGCATGTGAGTGTGTGTGTGCGCACGCACGTGAATACACCAAAGTCTTACAGCTGTATACATACAACACAGCAGTGTGTCTTACTGGTGTATATGTTATCTGAATTCCCTCCGTTAGTTTTGAACCATCAACCTCACATGGAATGTGTAGAGCCATCTCTGACATTAACAGATGTTCAGGATATTCTTCAAAACTGTAAGTTTCCAAGTGCCACTTCCTCTCAGAAATTACCCAACAGAATGAAATTTTCCTCAACATACATTCTCAGAATGACACATCCAAGAGAAAATTTTTACTTCAAACAGACAACAAAATGCTTGTTTCAATTGTTCAGGTTTGCCATGTTTCAGCAGACCTACAATGAAAGACATTCCAGCCATGACCATCCCAGCTTGTATTCAGATAGATTATATCTAAAACTACATTATCTAACGTGTCATTTCTTTTTCTAAATGCTAAGAGTGTAATTTGAATGAGACTTGGCATTTTCAGCTATGCAGAGGCATCTACTTTGGCTACAGTCGTCTTTGGTATCACGAGATGATATACTGATGTACCTATCATTGGAGGTATAGTGTGATGATGTTAGAGTTGGGATTTTTAGGACATAAAGAGAAGGGGTGAGCCAGATCCTATAAACTTTTCACTACTACTCCCAGCAAGGTTTAGCCACTCAGGGAGTTCATAATCATCGTCTTCACACCCTTGTGAATGGATTTGGTACACAGAAACTGAAAGAAGCCCATCGTGTGTGTGTGTATATATATATATTTGTGTGTCTGTGTTTGTCCTCCTAACATCTCTTGATAACCGATGCTGGTGTGTTTATGTCCCCATAACTTAGCAGTTCGGCAAAAGAGACCGATAGAATAAATACTAGGCTTACAACGAATAACTCCTGAGATCGATTTGCTCGACTTAAGGTGGTGCTCCAGCATGGTCGCAGTCAAATGACTGAAACAAATAAAAGAATAAAGGAACATATATATATATATATATATATATATATATATATATATATACACACACATGTTTTCATCTACTGAGTAGCAACCAACAAATGTTCAAATTTAACATCATCGTTATCATTCTTACCAATCTTCAACTAACCACAAACATCATGGGCACTGTTCCACCTATTCAAACTTATGAAAAAAAAAAAAGAAATTAACAGATACTATTGCCAGGAATGCAGCACAAGTGAATCTTCAGCAGCCTGACAGTGAGTATAATAAAAAAACAACAAATAATAATAACATGTACAATCATGAAAGAGACAGAGTAAAAATAATCTAAATTTTTTCCATTGAAAGTCTTATTTTTCATTTGGGTGTTGTCATGAGAAAATTACTCACAATATTTTTGTAGGACAGATTAAACATGTTAACAAAGCTTTGTTGGTCAAATGGAATTAACAAAGTTTAGTTAGCCAACTGGAATTAAAGCTCTGTTAGACAAATGACATTAATAAAGCAAATGTCATTAAAAAAAGCTTGCTTAGTCAAATGACTTTAACAAGGGATAGCCAGCCAAATAGCTTCTATAAAGCACAGCTATGTGAAATGGCGTAAAGAAAGCTTAACCAAATAATCTTTTCTACTCTAGGGACAAGGCCCGAAATTTTGTGGGAGGGAACCAGTCGATTAGATCGACCCAGTACACAATTGGTACTTAATTTATCAACCCTGAAAGGATGAAAGGCAAAGTTGACCTTGGCAGAATTTGAACTCAGAACATAAAGACAGATGAAATACCTATTTCTTTACTACCCACAAGGGGCTAAACACAGAGAGGATAAACAAGGACAGACAAACGAATTAAGTCGATTATATTGACCCCAGTGCATAACTGGTACTTACTTAATCGACCCCGAAAGGATGAGAGGCAAAGTCGACCTCGGCGGAATTTGAACTCGGAACATAGCAGCAGACGAAATACCGCTAAGCATTTTGTCCTGCGTGCTAATGCTTCTGTTAGCTCACCACCTTAACTTAACCAAATAATATCAACAAGGGAAAATTAGCCAAATAGCATTAACAAGAGAGAGCTAGCCAAACGATATTAACAAGGACTAAGTAATTAACGAGATAAATTACATTAACAAGGACTACCCAACAAGATGTAGGTCTCAATCATTTGACCTGCTAGAAGTAGCAACCAAGTCTCTTTCAACTCACACCTACTGTCTTAAAAAGTGGAGGACACATTAGATAATGTAGGCCTATATGGCTCTAAAAATGGTTGGATGGATGGACAGGGCTGGAATGCCTTTGATTGCAGTTCTACTTAGGGTTAACCTTAAAAATCAACATCATGTCAGAGGTCAACTACCATATTAACGAGGACTAACAAGGGTTGACTAGCTATATGACATTAACAAGAGTGAATGAAAGGAAAGGCTAAGAAGGACAGGTATTACACTCTCCTACCCTGATGTAGTCTCCAGGGATACAGGCATCAAGCAACAGGACCTCCGTAATGCTATGATGGACCGTGAAGTCTGGCGTAACATAGTAAATGCTATTGTCTCGACCACAGACGAACAATACTTTTACTTGTTTCAGTCATTTGACTGCGGCCATGCTGGAGCACCGCTTTTAGTCAAGCAAATCGACCCCGGGACTTATTCTTTGTAAGCCCAGTACTTATTCTATCGGTCTCTTTTGGCGAACCGCTAAGTGATGGCGACGTAAACACACCAGCATCGTTTGTCAAGCAATGCTAGGGAGACAAACACAGACACACAAACATATATACACATACACACATACATATATATATATATATATATACACATACACGACAGGCTTCTTTCAGTTTCCGTCTACCAAATCCACTCACAAGGCATTGGTCGGCCCAGGCTATAGTAGAAGACACTTGCCCAAGGTGCCACGCAGTGGGACTGAACCCGGAACCATGTGATTGGTAAGCAAGCTACTTACCACACAGGCACTCCTGTGATGATGAAAAGACAGAGATGCAGACTAAAAGACAGAGATGTAGATGAATAAATAACCCAGTAACATTAACGAGTCTAGCTCACCAAAAAAAAAAAAAAAAGGGCTTGCGAAGCAAATTACAATTCACAAGGGCTTGATAGTCAAATGACATTACAAAGTACTAAGCTGGTCACAAGTAAAAGGCAGTGAACTTCTTAAACCTTTAATCTGTTTACAAAAATGCCCAACCACAGATTACAAATGCAACAGAGCTCCCCCCCTACTCCCACTACCACCAAACTATCAAACGCTACCACAGTTTTCTTTGTTCTGCCAAGAATCAATTCATTCTCGTTAATGTTAATGTCATCATATCAATTATAGCAGTCAACAACTAGCGAGAATATTACACAGATATACACACATATATATATATGCATACGTGGGGATGGGGGAAGAAAGAGAAAGGGAGAGTGTAGTTGTTTCATCAACACTCATTGCGCTACACAGTAGGTTTTCTGAAAGACATTTACAGCAATCATACACGTACATACATACACACTCATAGAGAGCATATGCATGCATGCACATGAATGCACACACACATACAAGTATGTATATGTGTGTAGAATAAGGGGAACTAATAAATAGTTACGGGTAAACAAAAATTGTGTAAGGATCAACTGGAAAACGTGGGGCCTTGCACTATTCCATACCATCCACTAACATCCTGGCTTCTTCAGTAAATGATATTTGTAGCAGTAATATATTCGGGTAGAAGGCTGCATTTTAAGAGGTTTTAAGTTAATCAGCTTTACAGAGGTCCTACTATTCAATTTCCTGTACTTCAGATATATATATATATATATATAAGAATTAAAATATAAACTCAAATTAGGCAACCAGCTTTTTGTACATGCTCATACAGTTATAAATTCAACTTAAAATGCATGTATATATATATATATATATATATATATATATATATATATATATATATGTATAAGGGTGAAAAGGAACACACGAGTTGATATATATGAAAAAACAAGTCAAAAATAGAAAATGCTAAAATAATTTTATAGTGAACATTTCAGTACCGGTTTCGGTCATTTTGAGACCTTTTCAACTGTAACGATTCAAAATACGACCATCAGGGCACTCCCAGATTCTCCCATCCCCCTTTCCCCACCAGCCTTCTTCCTCTACTACCCTTCCAAGAACTCACAACGACCTCCGACACACAAGTGCAAACAAGGGAGTCAGAGAAAGGCAGAATGCCACTTAAATCTGAACACTACTATAGAAATATTCTTTTAAAAAAACTTTTCTTCTAATTTTTCTAAATTTAATTATTTAATCGTTACAGTTGAAAAGGTCTCAAAATGACCGAAACCGGTACTGAAATGTTCACTATAAAATTATTTTAGCATTTTCTATTTTTGACTTGTTTTTTCATATATATATATATATATATATATATATATATCTTTACTCTTTTAGTTGTTTCAGTCATTTGACTGTGACCATGCTGGAGCACCGCCTTTAGTCGAGCAAATCAACCCTGGGACTTATTCTTTCTAAGCCCAGTACTTATTCTATCAGTCTCTTTTGCCGAACCGCTAGATGATGGGGACGTAAACACACCAGCATCGGTTGTCAAGCAATGCTAGGGGGACAAACACAGACACACAAACATATACACACACTTACATATATATATATACATATATACGACAGGCTTCTTTCAGTTTCCGTCTACCAAATCCACTCACAAGGCATTGGTCAGCCCGGGGCTATAGCAGAAAACACTTGCCCAAGATGCCACGCAGTGGGACTGAACCCGGAACCATGTGGTTGGTAATCAAGCTACTTACCACACAGCCACTCCTGCGCCTATATATATATATATTAATACAAATCAACATATATGAATATTTTTTTTAATATAAATATATATAAAAATACATGTAAATAGAATCCATGTGGAATATATATAGAAAAAAGTGTGAGAAAAAGAGGACTGATAAAAATATTTTTGTACTAAAATTAAGAGCAGTTAAGAGTTCCAATTAAAAGATCCATAAAATACAATGTTTTTTTTTGGTTTTTTTTCCCAGTATATAACTGGTATATAATATAATTCAAGGAAGTCCACTTTCTACAGCTGTTTCCAAAGTTCATGTCCTGGTAGAAAAATTAATAAAAATCTTACAAACCATGCGAATAACAGGAAAGGTATCCTCATAAAATCACATTCTTGACAAGTTTTAGTTTATAATTTATAACTGTATGAGTATGTGAAAACAAGTTGATTGCCTAATTTGTGTTTATATTTTAATTCTTATCTTGTGTCTCAGGTTCGACCCAAGCACTTCTTAAGCAGTTCTATATATTTCATAAGATATAATAATAATAATATATATACATACATATACATATATCATCATCATCATCGTTTAACGTCCGCTTTCCATGCTGACATGGGTTGGACGGTTTGACCGAGGACTGGTGAGCCATAGGCTGCACCAAACTCAATCTGGCCTGGCAGAGTTTCTACGGCTGGATGCCCTTTCTAACACCAACCACTCTGAGTGTAGTGGGTCTCTTTATGTGCCACCAACACAAGGGCCAGTTAGGTGGTTTTGGCAATGACCACGCTCATGCTCAAAAGGTGTTTTTACGTGCTACTAGCACGGGAGCCAGTCCAGCGGCACTTGCAACGACCACGCTCGAATGTTGTTTTTCATGTGCCAGTAAGGGAACACTGGCTACGATCATGCTCGAATGGTACTTTCCATGTGTCACCAGCATGGGAGCCAATCCGTGGCCCTGGCAACAGTCACACTTGGATGTGCTTTTAATGTTCACGTACGTACGCATGTATGTATGTATGTATGTCAATATACAATGCGCTTCTTTCAGTTTCCATCTACCAAATCCACTTACAAGACTTTGGTCAGTCCAAGGATACAGTAGAAAACACTTGCTCAAGGTACAACACAGTAGGACTGAACCTGGAACTATGTTGTTGGGAAGCAAGTTTCTTACCACACAACCAATCTTATGCCTACAACTTACCGTGTTCCCCTGCCAGGAATCAAACACGGGCCGCCTGGGGAATCCTAACCACTAGACATATGTATATATGCACACGTAATTTCTTTTCAATAGCTTCTATCAGCCGGTCTATCAAGGGTCTATCTTTAGTCTATCAAAAAGATGCCAGTACTTACATTGCTGGTCCATATCTATTGAATGAGCCAAGTTATGCTAACTACAGCTGCCTACATCAGGACCAATGTCTGACTGGAAGATCAATGAAACTGTTCAAAGACCAAGTGGAGACCCTTTGAAGAGGAGCAACACGAACCGTTTAGAAGTAGAAGACATTACTGTCTGCCATTCACTTTGGTCGTGTCACTGATTAAAGGAGATAAATAAAATGGAGGACAAATTCACTCAGCATGACCAGGAGTAAAAAGAAAAATGTCAAACATGTGTGATTGCACACATGGTTTTTTCCAACAAAGTATTGAGTGTGTATATGTGTTTATGAATGTATGTGACAGTGAGAGTGTGTATGTCTTTAAGTAGGTGTGCATGTGTGGTGTATATATATATATATATTTCTTTACTACCCACATGGGGCTAAGCATAGAGGGGACAAACAAGGACAGACAAAGGGATTAAGTCGACTACATCGACCCCAGTGCGTAACTGGTACTTAATTTATCGACCCCGAAAGGATGAAAGGCAAAGTCGACCTCGGCGGAATTTGAACTCGGAACGTAACGACAGACGAAATACGGCTACGAATTTCGCCCGGCGTGCTAACGTTTCTACCAGCTCGCCGCCTTGTGTGTATATACACATATACAAATATGTGCACGCGCACGCACAAATCTATAAAATATCAGATGTAGGCTTTAAAACTGCAAACCAAATAGATCCATTGTACAATAATAGAACAAAACAATAAAAAAAAACCAACACAAGAAAAAACTCCAAAAAAAAAACATTCTTAATTAAGATGTTTCTTTTTTTGTTTTTATATTTCTTTTTGCCTTTTGTTTTTGTTTTATTTCTTAAACACCTCAAGTAAAACAATTTCCTGTTCTTTTTTTACCCTAACCTCAACCTACCTCCCACCCCCTCTACCCTACTGTAGAAAAAATAGTATTAATTATACAGAAATTTCTCAAAATGCAGGTATGAAGAGTTATGTTCTGAAATTAGGTCACAGCCTAAAGATATCAAATCTTAGCTGACTTTTCACCACCACAATCATGACCCCCTCCATACTTGTGCCACCACCACCACCACCATCAACACTGCCTCCACTAATACAATAGCTACCAGTACCAACACTACTACAACCCCAAACAACCACTATTATTGTTATTACTATCATCTTTAGTTGCTACTGTTGTCACAAACACAATCATTAGCTCCACCACCATCGGCAACACTAACATGGCTACCACAATGCCTACCACCCACCCACCCTTCCGAATATGATCCTTCGTAGCATGTTGAAGTGTATACCATCATCTCCAGGAGAAACACAAGCTACACCGACACCTGTTTGATTTGATTCATCACCTGAAAGTCTTCACATTGTTTCAGTGTAAACTACAAAATATAACACCAATACTACTAACTAGTATATACAAACAAAATAAAATTGACAGTACTCCTAGTCTTACAACTATTACACACAAATACAAATGCACATACACACATGTACATCTGTGTACATACATACACACACATGTACATGTTAACACACATACATTCATATATTTGTGTGTGTGTATGTGTGTTAGCATGGAAAGAGGATGTAAAATGGTAGATAGATAGATAGATAGATAGATAGATAGATAGATAGATAGATAGATAGATAGATAGGTAGTTAGACAGATAGATGCAGATAGACAAATATATAGATAGATAGATAGATAGGTAGTTAGACAGATAGATGCAGATAGACAAATATATAGATAGATAGATAGATAGGTAGTTAGACAGATAGATGCAGATAGACAAATATATAGATAGATAGATAGGTAGTTAGACAGATAGATGCAGATAGACAAATATAGATAGATAGATAGATAGATAGATAGATATAGATAGATAGAGAGATAGATAGGTAGATAGATGGATGGATAAATGGATGGATAGATAGTTTGATGGATAGATGGATAGATTATAAATAAAAGGAGGGAAGGAAGGAGAAAACAGACTTAGAGGTGCATGCTTTTTAATAAACACTGATTTATGGCCTCTCTGTGTGAAAGAAGATACAGTGGTTACACCACATGTTTTTCTCTCTGTGACCAAAAAAAGATTGGCTTCATTAGTTTCAGTAATCCACCCACCCCACCTGCCCAACCACCCCACACACACACTTTATCAGAGATGAGGCATTCATTTTCCTGACCACAAAAAGAATTGTACTTATAGCTATTTATAATATACACAGACTCCGATACAGCTGAATTGATCTGCCCTAATTTTTCTAACAGTGCAAGTCTTTGGCAGTGTGTATAAACTAATTAATAGAAGCAATACAATGTTTTTTTGGCTAATAGACTTATAAGTATATCTTTTAATTAAATATATACTTATATATATGTGTATATATATATATATATATATATATATATATATACACACACATACACGTTTTTTTTTTTCTTTCTGTATGGAAGGAGCTGGTTTCTAAGACAAACGGAAAGCTCCATTGATGGAATTATGTTAATGATAAGTGGCACATGCTGAACTTTAGAAAACACTTGCATATTTTCACTGTCCCATTTACATATTATATTTGTAAAGTGCACTTGATAATAAATATTCCAATTGTGCAATCAAAAGAACTATCAACTCACTGAATGAATCAACCATGTAAGGTTAGTGAATGTTCAACAGACACATGTACATATATACATTTGCATGTGTAAACATATATACACTCTCACACATATATGCATGTCTATATGTATAGGTATGCATGAATGTAGCATTATCATCATTTAACATCCGCTTTTTCATGTTTGCAAAGGTGAGACAGAATTTGCTTAACCCTTTCGTTACCGTATTTATTTTGAGATACTCTGTGTTTCTTTGAATTACTTTAAATATAACAAAGAATTTAGTAAAATAACTTAGTTATCATTAAGCTAGTGTTAGGAGCATAAATTGTGACTAAGGTTTGGTGGAAGATTTTAATTCAAAACTTATAAAAACAAGACATTTGTACTCAGAGCCAGAATTGGTTTCAGCCGGGTAGGTAACGAAAGGGTTAAGTGGATTTTCTATAGTCCTTCCTGTTGCCAACCATCATGATATCAAGAAAAGGGTGCACACAAACATAAACACACACAATGACAAATTGTTTTCAGTTTCTGTCAACCAAATCCACTCACAAGGTATTGGTTGGCCCAAAGCTATTGTAAAAAAAAGACACTTGCCTAAGATGCCATGAAGTAGAACTGAACCCAAAATCACATGGTTGGGAAGCAGGTCTCTTAACCACAGAACCACACCTGTCTGTTTGTTTGTGTGCAGTGGGGGTGAGTGTATGCATGTGTGTATGTATACACACACATATTTTTTTCTTGCTTCAGTCATGAGACTGTGGCCATGCTGGGGCACCACCTCGAGGAATTTTAGTTGAACAAATGGACCCCAGTACTTATTATTTCTTTGTAAAGCCTGCTACTTACTACATCAGTCTCTTTTGCCAAACTGCCAAGTTACAGGGACATAAACACACCAACACTGGTTATTTCACTTGATTTTCTTCCATCCATATTTTACATTGCCTACAAGGTAGGGGGCTGAAAAGTTCATAGGCTGATTATGAAGGGGTGATGCTAGAGCTGTGATATCTTGCATGCATTCATTTCAACTCTTCCTATTAATTGCATTGTTTCTTTCCAGATAAACTGACAAATCACTGTTCAAAGAAGACTTCAAAAGTAACTAGTAGCAACTTCTCTTGGAAATCAACACAATTGTTTTTTTTTTAATAATATTTTTGTTGTTTTTGTAAAATCTCAGAAAATAATTAAAAAATTCACATTTTTTGTCAAATTATCTCTCTATATATAAATGGCAAAATGTCTGTCTGTATGTGTGTCCTTTATACAAATCCACAATGTTTCAGTTAGAGGGCTCGCACTTTCTATGGTCATTCAAAACCGTCCAAGGGTGGTCGTGCACATCTTTACATTTCCCCAGTCACCCCGCAAAGCCATTAAAAAATCAATAGAAGTGACTTTTTTGTGAATTTTCTATCCAAAACCCAATCAAAATGCCAGAAACTTGATACGCCAATTGAATGCCAGCTAGCTGTATGGGATTGGTCGGAGATTTGGACAGTACTCGCGTGTATGTGCGCACGCACGCAGCTGTATATGCATGCACAATCACTATGACCTAGCGTTGCTGGGTCATAGTGCTAGTTTTGTTATATTTGTCTATCTATCCAACTGTAAACATTATAAATATTTCACTAACTTTTTGTTATATCTTGGCAAAAGGGTACATATTTTGCCAAAAATTGCTAAATTTGTTCCCACAAATTTGGCATCATGGTCTTATCAAGTATCTATAGAAAAAGGGTTTAGCACCCAATGACATTCATACCAACATGCTCACTGCACTAAGGGATGACACTACTCCTTTATCCACAACGTAGAAGTGGGCAACTGAATTTAGGATGGGAATGGGGAGTCTTGAAGGTGACCCAAGGTCTGGACCTCCTACAAATGCCACTACTGAGAGAAATATTGATCATGTTCACTATGGATGGAAGGACGATGGATGACAAGCAATTGACCATAAATCAAATAGCCAATGTCATTAGCATATCCCATGAGAGAGTTGAGAATATTCTGCAAAATGAACTTGGCATGATGACAGTTTCTGCTCAGAGGTTGCCACAGCTTCTAACACCTCGTCTAACACACACAGGCTAATCACGTCACAGGAAAATCTGATACTGTCTGAGGCAGATCCAGCTGGCTTCCTGGAACATTTCCTAATCCAGGATGAGTGTTGAGTTCATTACTATGAACCAGAGACAAAGAGACAATCCACACAGAGGAAACACTCCTCCTCATCTGCTCCAAAGAAGAGCAAGATTATTTGATCTGCAGAGAATGTGGTGGCATAAACAGGATTGTAGTGGCTAGAATGAAGGTAAGATGTGTTACTGAGTTTACAGTGGTATAGGCATTTGGTGGCAGCTAAAACAATGATACATATTATCAATGTGGTATACACATATCAGGTGATAATGGTCATGTGATCAGTAAACTTGAGGCCTACCTAAAAAAAAATAAAAAGAGAGAGAGAGAGAGAGAGAGAAATGTGGTAATTTGATCAGAGTAGTTAAGGAGAGTCTAGTTAACAGGAGACAATCAACTGTAAGATTAGTTACAATAAGGCACATTACAGACATACCAAGCACAATAAGGTATTGTTGAAGATGACTATGATGATACTGATGACCAGACATACAAAGCACAGTACGGTAGTGTTAATGATGATGATGACGATGATACTAATGGTCACAAGCTAGACTCACAATCACTACTATTCAGAATGTATTACATCCCAAATATTATGTATCTAGTGTGGAGTATTGTTGAAATCCAGTAGAGGTCAACTTTGCTTAATTGAAAAACTAAGTATCAGGCAAAATACTAGGGTTAATTTAACCACTAATGCCTTTCCCCATTATACCACTAAGTATACTGTTAGCCCAGAATGCTAACAGTAAGTCTCTTTGTCAAGAAGTGATAAAAATTACTTCTTATTTTGAACTTGACAAAGACAGACTTACTGTTGAAATATCGTTCAATCAGTAAAATATCTATTACCATCGAATTGTGCTCTTCATCTTGACTGTTTACCTTTGTGAAGACCTAAGTCAATCATCATCATCATCATCGTTTAACGTCCGCTTTCCATGCTAGCATGGGTTGGACGGTTCAACTGGGGTCTGGGAAGCCAGAAGGCTGCACCAGGCCCAGTCTGATCTGGCAGTGTTTCTACAGCTGGATGCCCTTCCTAACGCCAACCACTCCGTGAGTGTACTGGGTGCTTTTTACGTGCCACCGGCACAGGTGCCAGGGGAGGCTGGCAAACGGCCACGATCGGATGGTGCTTTTTATCCTTTTAAAAAATCATTATTATTATTACTATTATTACTATTATTATTAAGGTAGCAAGCTAGCAGAACCATTACCACACTAAACAAAATGCTTGGTAGTGCTTTGTCCACCTTTACATTCTGAGTTTAAATTCTGTTGAGGTAGGTTTCATCCTCTCAGTTTGAGCAGTACTGGGGTCAAGGTAGTTGACAAGGCCACCTTCCTCAAAATTTCAGGCCTTATACCTATAGTAGAAAGGATTATTATTATTATTCATATCAACTTATCTCTTCCCCAAAACTGCTGGCCTTGTGCCAAAATTTGAAATCATCATCATCATCATTATTATTATTATTATTGTTGTCACTTCAAAAGAGAGCAGGTTTTTGGAGTTAGATGGGTTACATCCCAGGCAATGACATCTGTTAATTATTTACCCTACCCACTTACCCTCATTAAGGACTTCCTCAAATTGTGTGTGTGTTGGTGTGTTTTCCTTACTTTTATTTTATTTGGTGCCAGAATATGAAGCCCACATTGCAAAATGTGAGGTGTCAATTGTTTCAGCCTAGCAATACAAGTGAAGAGGGGACGAAATTTGAAAGGATTAGCTGATAAAATTCTATCTTGTCAGTATGTCTAAATATCTTGAAAGCAATGACCTGGTTACAACAAAGCTGATACCAGAGAAGACGAGGCAAAGAGACAGACAATGCGAGAGAGAGAGAGAGAGAGAGAAACAGAAACAGACAGACAGTATAACATAGTAATGAAACTGACACTATTATCATGGTTTTCCATCTATTCATACACAAACTACTTCACATTATTTCATACATACTACATACATACATACATATATATATATATATATATATATATATAGACACACATGACAACTGCATGCTTACATATTTGATAGGGTAGTTATATAGAAAACACACTCACACAGGCATACACCGACAGATGCCAAGACAAATACATGCACACGTATGTACACAAACAAATGCAAGCACACAGATTGACAAATGCATGCACACACACACACATATTCATATATACTGACCAATGGTTACACACCAACAAGCATACACAAATGTCAGCATGGAAAGCGGATGTAATATGACAACAATGACGATGATGATGATGGTGATGATGATGATAAAAACACACTGTACACTCAATTATATTTCAAAGTAATATTATATGAAGAGGTTTGCTTTCTTTTACTGGAGAGTAATTCAACATGAATACAAGAAAGCAACATTTTCCATTTACGATCTATACAGGATGGGTGGGAGTCACCACTGTTCTAGTTGGGTACCACTTCTGCAATCAGAAAGTCAGTAGTTCCTAAGTCAAAACTATTATGGTAAATTCACTTACTAACCATGCAGTTTCAAATTCAGTCCCAGTTCCTTGGGCTGGTGTCTTCTACTACAGCAGTGGGCAATTCAAAGCCTTGAAAGTATAAATCCGATGTGTGAAGGGTCACAGAGTTGTTCCAATGGGATTGCAGAACTACTGTAATTAACTGGTTCCCCACATTGAGAATAAAGCAGCCTGCAAGTTCATCTAATACCTCCTCCTGAAAGTCCTAGCCTTTGATAGACAATTAACCA
This sequence comes from Octopus sinensis, assembly GCF_006345805.1. Lineage (NCBI taxonomy): Eukaryota > Metazoa > Mollusca > Cephalopoda > Octopoda > Octopodidae > Octopus > Octopus sinensis. The sequence continues at coordinate 4,330,095 of NC_043017.1, read as the reverse complement.
AATAATTCTTGAAATCAGATTCAGCATGAATACTATAAAATCACTTGTTTCACAGTGTTTCTATTGGGTAAAAAAGGGAAACACTCTGTTTGATATAACCATGGGAATCTAAAATGTTTTAATGGTCCTGGATGAAGCAGGACAGGGCGGTGGAGTCTTCCTTTTCTTACACCTGAAGGAATGTTTGTGTTTTATATATCTTCCCTTAAAGTCATTGACAGTCATGCCTTTGTAGTGTCTTGCGATGTCATTAGATGGTGTGTGTGTGTGGATCTATAGACTAAAGTGTTTGAGAGGTAATTTCTTCCCAGTGGACTTTTGGTAAGATTTCAGCAGTTACACCTTGGAGTGTAAGGTCATTGACCACCTCAGGTAATTTATCTGGATACCCTAAAAAAATGTACACATCCCCACAGGGATGATGGTCTGGTAAGCTTAAGCCAACCCAAATTACACCAACATTCTACAGGGATGAAATAGATGTGTAATGGTAATAACAAGCATGAGACAAATGGAAACCTAAATATTTTCACCGAGGAGCCATTTTAGATTTCTTTTAAATTCTCTCCACACTGACTTTGAACATCTGATGATGTGGACAAGCCACACACTCACGAAACTTCCAACTCGTTTGAAGTTGAGCCAAACTGTTACGAAACACATGTAACTCCGACAAACTCTTTTGAGTGCTACTTTTTTTTGTTTCTTCATTCGCCTGTGTGTGTACCTGCGTGTGTGTGTGCATGTACATGCATGCACACATACAATTTTTTTTTTTGAAAAAATCTTTTTCACCTACCTTCCGAAAATCTTTCACATCAAACAGATCTGGCGGATCAAACAAATCCTGATCCTTTAAACCAAATACTTTCTTGCATGTCTGTAAAAATGTCCTTATATTTTTCAGGCATAAAAACTGAAAAAGACAGAAAGGAAATTTTGAGTGAAGCAGTTGAAATAATTCAAAGGAAAAGTTCTAAAAGTAAGCATGGCACTTTGGGTGTTTATATATATTATAACGGGAAAGTTTACGAAAATAAACAAAAGACGAAGGCAGGTGGAGTACAAACAAACAAATGTATTAGTATAGCGCTCAGGAATAGAAAAAGTCTTTTACGTTTCGAGCCTACGCTCTTCGACAGAAAGATACATGGAAAAAAAACAAGGAGAGAGAAAAGGAGAGAAAAAAAGGAGAGAAAAGCTGCCTTTTATATATATATATAAAATATAAATTAGAGATAAAACCACTATTATGCAACTCAAACAGTGATAGACATAAATCAAAACATAAATAACAAATAATATATATTTTTATAAAACATATAACTAGATCTTGAAAAATATAAAATTTTTTCATTTCCATTTAATGTCCGCTTTTCCAAGCTTGCATGGCCCTTTTTTTAAATGTTGCATACCATATTTATATTTTATGACTTTTTTATTATTAGATTGTATATACACCCCCCCACCCACTTTATGTCCATCTTTGTATCATCCCCTTTAATCATCACAATATTAGCAAATAAGACATTATCATCATTTCAGTATCCCCTTTTCCCTGTTTGCATGGGTCAGGCGGACCCCGAAAGGATAAAAGGCAAAGTTGACCTCGGCAGAATTTGAACTCAGAACGTAAAGACGGACGAAATACTGCTAAGCATTTCGCCCGGCGTGCTAACGTTTCTGCCAGAAACCTGTTTGATAGCACCTGCATGCCCGAAGAGTTCATCTCAAACCAGTAATGACCCTAGGTAGCACTGCCAGGCCAAGGTCTTCTGAAAATTATTCACAAACACCCTGATTCAAAGAATCCTTCAAAACAGGCTATCATTTTCATGCAACATCATCAAACTTTCCCACTACATATTCTGTACAGGTCACAAGTGGAATACTCACCAATCACATTACCTGACTGATAGAAAGCAATCAGTGCATGAAAACAGGATCTTTACCTTTTGACTGACAGATTTAGAAAATAATTTTTTGTAACTAAACACTTTCAAACTGCGTATACTGGTAGAATGTGTCATATAAAATATCTTTTACTCTTAGCATTTCTGAGAAAAGTTCATGTTTACAAAGTTATTTCACGTTAAAGATCTCGTATTTCGGTAATTCCAACCAATCAATGACGTGTATTCACCTGAATAAAATTACTGCCATTGTTTTTCAACAACAACTATCGGTGGTGTATATTTCATTTGTCACTGTTAATTATGACATCGTTCGTGCATTTGTACTTGTTTTAGCTTTAAGGTTTTAGGATTAGGGTTTTAGAGTTAGGGTAAGAGTTTCAGGGTTAGGGTTAAAGTTTTAGGGTTAGGGTTAGAGTTGAGGTTTTAGGGTTAGGGTTAGAGTTGAAGTTTTAGGGTTAGGGTTGGGGTTTTAGGGTTAGAGTTATAGGGGAAAAAAATTAAAAATGAAGAAATTGGAAGGGTAGGGGGCAAAAAAGTCTTTCCAAAAATAGTAGCTGAAAAATAAGAAAAAAAAAAACTAAAAGCAGTATAAATGCTTTTAGAACATTGCGATGGTCGAAATACCACTAAGCATTTCACCCAGCATGCTAACATTTCTGCCAGCTCACCACCTTAATATTAATAATAATGGTTTCAAATTTTACCATGGGGGCAGCCATTTGGAGGGAGGGGATGTGTCAATTACATCAACCCCAGTGTTCGACTGGTACTTAATTTATGGACCCAGAATGGATGAAAGGCAAAGTCCACCTCAGCAGAATTTGAACTCAGAACGTAGTGACTGGTGAAATACTGCTAAGCATTTCATCCAGCACACAAATGCTACTGCCAGCTTGCCGCATTAATAATGATGATGATGATGATGATATCAATCTCTTGGTTCCTCCATTTCTGCCCACCTGACACAACAAGCACACACACATATACACACACCATCTCTTTTATCACACACAGTGCTGTGAGTGAGAGGATGAAGGCATAGCTTTTAAGCTCGAAGGAAGGGGTGATGGATTAAGGAAGATTAAATCCACTGGAGTGATAAAGCAGTTATTTCATATCATGTAATGATGGAAGTAAGACCAAGGTATTTGGGAAGCTGCTTAAGACAGAAGAAATAAAAAAAAAAAAACATAAAATCACTCTCAGTCCAGGAATACTTTCACACTCAACTAAACAGGATTTATTTCACACTTAAACTAATATGCTGTTTCACTCAGTCGAATTCATTTTTCGTCAATTCTGGATGCTTCCATTTTGCTAAGTTTGATTCAGGCTTTTGTGGATCATTTCCATACCAATTAGCCAATGTCATCATCATTATCATCAACAACATCATAGAGCCATAAATGTAGTATCTACATAGTTGCTTGGTCTGCAAGAAATGACTCCTTGCCTGCGCCTACGCGCCGTCGTTGCTGCTGTGCACCCGTACGCCTTTGCTCGCGAGGCCGACACGACACCATAGCGCACGTCTTCCTCAAGACTTTTTTCCTTCCCTCCTGTTTTCCATAAAAATAGTGAGAGCCATTAGATGATGTAGCCCTACATATATTGCCTAAATAACAGATGAGATGGTCATGGCAGGAATGAGATTGTAGGTCTGCAGGATCAGGGCCGACCTGTGATTAAATAACAACACATACAATATTCAATCTTTACTATATTTGATAGACACACACACACACATATATATATATAGGTGCAGGCATGGGTGTTTAGGAAGGGCATCCAGCTGTAGAAACACTGCCAGATCAGACTGGAGCCTGGTGCAGCCTCCTGGCTTCCCAGACCCCAGTCGAACTGTCCAACCCATGCTAGCATGGAAAACGGACGTTAAACGATGATGATGATGATGAATGACAGCTGGTACTTAAACCAGAGCATGCAATTATAGAAACCAAAGCCATGAATTAAAACAGGGTAGATATAGCACGTATGTACTCCCTTTCCAGAATACTTTCATAATAAAAGAAAGAGTTATATTAAAACAAGATTTGTTATTTTCTTTTACTTAGATATCTTTGGCATGCATTGCAAATCTTGCACTCATGCATATATGATCATCAGGTATAAAAAAAACAAAAGAGAGAAAAAAAGATGAGAGCCTTCATGTGAAAAATTAAATCCGCCACAGAAACAGCAGGTAAACCTCTCCATCAAATCGTGCCCAACCGAGGGAAAACACACTGCATAATGTAGTCTTGAACACACCATGCCTCAATAAAATATGTTGTCTGAAACATCTTCAACTGCACTGGAGCACTCTGTTGGTTATGACAACAAGGGTTCCAGCTGATGCAATTAACGGAACAGCTTGCTCGTGAAATTAACGTGCAAGTGGCCGAGCACTCCACAGACACGTGTACCCTGAGCATTCCAGACACGTGTACCTCACAAGGCTTAGGGTCACCTGAGGCCATGATAAAGACACCACATAGTGGAACTGAACCTGGGACCTCAAAATTGCAAAGTAAACTTAACCATTCAACTATGCCTGTGTCCACACACACACACACACACACACACACACACACACACACACAAACCTCTGTCTTTTTACTTTGTTTAAGTCATTGGACTGTGGTCAGGCTGGTGATTTAGTCAAAGCAAACCTAGTAGATTTTTTTAAGCCTAGTACTTATGCTATTGATTTCTTTTGCGAAACCACTAAGGGAATATAAACAAACCAACACTGGTAGTCAAATGATGATGGCAGGAGAAACCCAAACCCAAAGACACACACAAACAACAAGCATCTGCACAAGTGACAACCAAGTGGGATTGAACCTAAAACCACTTCGTTGCAAATTGAGTTTCTTAACCATACACCTGTGCCTCTATATGAAGTATTTCTATATTCTATATTCTCATAATGGTACCAGCTGATAGCTATGGTGGTCGTTTAATTTCCTATCTTCTCAGAGGATTCAAGGCTACTTTCATCCAACCTGAATACAAGAGAACACAGGAAACAACAGACTCATAGGTTAAATTCTTGTGGAAATAGTTGTTGTAATGAAAACTTTAAAAATAGACCATTTATTTCTTGCATTTTGCTTCCTTTTAGAAAGTGGAAACAATGGCACAATAGGACCCACTAATTATGACTTAATATAAGCCCTGGTAACGGAACCAGAAAATGGGGATAGGATGGAGGACATTGGTGATGGTGATAATTGCTGTTGTTTATATTATTACTATTATTATTGTTGTTGTTATTATCTAGGTCATGTTCACCAATGTTTGTACACTTCTCACAATAAAACTATCCATCAGCTGATAAAACAGCTGAAGCATACATACATACATACATATCCATACATATATATATATAATATATATATATATAATATATATATATATATGTATATATGTGTATATATATATATATATATATATATATATATATATATATATATATGTATATGTGTATATATATATTATATATATATATATATAATATATATATGTATATGTGTGTATATATATTATATATATATATAATATATATATGTGGTGTATATATATATATGTATGTATATATGTGTGTGTGTATATATATCATCATCATCATATATATATACACATATATATATGGCAATTGGAATTTAACTAATTCATTACAGTGACTATCTATACACAGACACATGTACAAACTCAAGCTAATGCTACAGACTGAACCATTGAGGCAAGTTCTACATGTTTGCTTAAACTGCTGGAAACACCAGCCAAATCTCACTCAACATGCTAACACCTTTTAAAACAAGACATGTTATATACATTGTAATACAAGATATCTTAAAAAAAACTGAACAGTCAAAGTTGAAATGCTTTTGATCATGTGTTATTGCCCAGTCAGGGTTTACCTGGGGCTAAACAACAACACAGACATTCAATCAAGTTTAAACATGTACAGTGCTAACGGCACTAAGTACGGGTAAGGACTGTGATGCAACATGGTAGTAGGGTATGGATATTGAATGTGGGAGATTTGTGAATACAGCAGACGATAGACTATATAAAGTATCTATAAGAAGCACAGTACTACAGAATAGTGAAACATGGACAATGAATATGGAAAATATGTGAAGATAGGCGCAGGAGTGGCTGTGTGGTAAGTTGCTTGCTTACCAACCACATGGTTCTGGGTTCAGTCCCACTGCATGGCATCTTGGGCAAGTGTCTTCTACTAAAGCCTTGGGCCAACCAAAGCCTTGTGAGTGGATTTGGTAGACGGAAACTGAAAGAAGCCCGTCGTATATATGTATATATATATATATATGTGTGTGTGTGTGTGTCTGTGTTTGTCCCCCTAGCATTGCTTGACAACCGATGCTGGTGTATTTATGTCCCTTTCACTTAGCGATTTGGCAAAAGAGACCGATAGAATAAGTACTGGGCTTACAAAAAGAATAAGTCCCGGGGTCGAGTTGCTCGACTAAAGGTGGTGCTCCAGCATAGCCGCAGTCAAATGACTGAAACAAGTAAAAGAGTAAAAGAGTATATGAGAGAAATGAGGCAAGACATAGGGCAAATGAATCCCTTGGTTGTTTGACTCCTTTTCACTATATTCCTATTGAAATACACTGTCATTATCATCATCATCATTTAACGTCCATGTTACATGCTAGCATGAATGGTACCACAAGAGCCAGTCAGGCTGAAGCTGGCACCAGAGACTTCTGTGACTGTTTTTGGCAGGATTTTTACAGCTGGATGCCCTTCCTAACACCAACCACTCAGGAGAGTGTATGTATGTATATATATATATATATATATATATATATATATACTAGCAGTATAGCCCAGTGTTGCTCGGGTTTGTTTTCTTTTCGACCCTTTAGAATTGGAATTTTTGAAAAGTAAAAATTTTGCATTATTTATTTCTGGTTGAAATACACGAAAAATGCATGGCCACAGTCACATGACTAAAACAAGTAAAAGAGTACCTTGTTTGGAAGATGAAGCTTAAGTGAACCAAGAATGTGTCAGAGCTTTAAAGACGTCAATCAATATAAGGGAAGAGAGAGGTACCCATGCCAGTGACACGTTAAAAGCACCCAGTACACTATGGAGTGGTTGGCATTAGGAAGGGCATTGAGCCATAGGAACCAGGCCAAAACACACTGTCTGGTGCAGCTCTCCAGCTTACCAGCAGCTCCAGTCAAATCATCTAACCCATGCCAGCATAAGAAAACGGATGTCTGATGATGATGATGATGTGAATAGACAGTGGTGGGTTTGCATGTTGACAGTGAAACATACCAGAGAAAAGCCAAGCAAGACACTGGAAGAAAAGAGGAGATCAGATCTGAGGCTGTTGAATCTTGCATAGGTGATGACACAGGATCAAGTGATGATGTGCTACACTTCTGGCTCGTAAGATAAACAGATGTTGAAATTAAGATGATGAGTGCCATACTTACATTCCAATATAAACACAATTTTATTATTTAGCCAATAAAAGAAAGAGAGCAAACAAGTTAGCCTCCATGTTGTTATTGTTCAACCTGCTAGAAATATCAACCAAATCTCTTTCAAATCACACCCAAAAAATACAGAATGCTCACAGCTGGCTGGACCACATTTGACCATAGGTATGCTCAACCATGGTTTATCTGTGGCTAAACAACAACCGTGTATTTTAAAAGGTAAGCAGAATGTAAGCTAGAGTTGAAGACAAGCCCATCCACCAATTAAAATTTTATTCCTGCAAAGTGTTGGCCTATTTGTGTTTAAACTGTGTTACTTAACACTCCAGGATGTCCAACAAAGCTTTCTCCTATGACATCCTGTCCTCGTGTTCATTTGTGCTTTTATCAGTGCAAAAGATTTAAGACTTATATGTGAAGGAAATTTCAGAGATCAAGTTTACAGAAAGAGATTTTCACCAGCGATATCAAGCATTCCATTGGCTTGATCATGTCCTACAAATTATGATGATTCAGTTGCATTGTATTTTTTTTCTCTTTGTACGAGTGCACAAATACGACAGACAGTTACAATTGAGTATGATGTAATGTACAAAAACACTTTTAACATGCTTTAGAGAACAAATACAACAGCAGCATGAGTAGAAGTAGTAGCGGTAATAGCTGTAGCTATAGTAGTTGTTAGACTACTAAGGCATAAGTGCAACAATTATTAAAGAACCAGACGTGTAAGCTAAACAGAATAGAATGCAGTTTTCAAAATAAAAAAAAAAGGCATGGATAATGTACATTGCATGAACAAAATACAGGATGGTCATAGTTGGAACACTTTTTACCATAGATTTACTCAAACAGGACAAAGAGCGAAACAGCAACCACTGCTATTTGACCTGCTAGCAATATCAGGTATATCGCATTCAAATCACACCTTGCTATTGTAAAAAAAGGAAAAACATTCTGAAATACAGTCCTGGATACACAGTCTAAAAATAAGATGGTGTGGTCATAGCTGGATTGCTCTGATCACAAAGCTAATCTGAAGCAAAAAAACAAAGAAGGATATTTTGGATGATATGGTTTGAGAAATAACATCAGAATAAAAGAAAGGATGGATGATCGTGATGGGAATGTCTTTGATCATAAGTCTGTTGTATTAGAATTAGCCAAGAGTTAAACAACAGGAAAGATACTTTGGATACACAATATCTGAATAATAGAAGGAATGGTCACAAGTGGAACGTATTTGAACCTAAGACTGCTGGATCAGAACTAAGCTGTTATAAACAGCAACAACAATAGCCTCAGCAGTGCACTAATGTCTGAATTCACTTGCAGCAATCATCCCACCACTAAACTATTATGGATGGAACCAATGGTTATAATTTCCCCGGTTCATGCTGGCATGGACTGGACGGTTTGACACAATTTGGTGGATTCAAGGACAAAATTGCACTCCAATGTCTGCTTTGGCATGGTTTCCACAGTTGTTTGCCCTTCCTAATGCCAGCCACTTTACAGTGTGTACTGGATTTTCATGTCATCAGCATTAATAAGTTTTTGCCATGTAGCTTGCAAGACTATGAAACCCTGAAGGAGAGGGAAGGCTCGTTTTTATGTTAGGAGACGAGGAGGTTAAAGCATGAAAGGAGGGAGAGCAGGTTCTTGTTATAGAGGAGCTACATAGTTACTCACATTTTACCCTAGGGCATTCAAACCAACACTATCTGGCCCAAATATTCTATCTTTTTTTCTCTTTTTGTTCCAACTGGACAGGTCCAGCCTCTTACATCTACCCTACATTGTCATTCTATAAATAAATAATCGTAGCATTGAAATCTCAAAATTATGAGACAATTCACAATTAATTCAAAGCAGTGTGAATAAATAAACATTACATTTGACAGAATAATTTGAATGCTAAAGGAGATAAGAAGAGATGTTGTGAATGATGAGGAGGAACTGCAAAGAGATAAATAGTGGTGATGAAATGTCCAGGTGGTCCCCTCAAGGCACATAGTGAGTCAAAGTGAATGGGAGCAGAGGAATTAGGGGTGTGGTTGGATAGGGATGAGGGTATAGCAAGGGTGTATGGCTAGTGCAAGAGATGGAGAGTATGGGGAAAGGGGCAGGAAGATAAGCAATAACAATAAAAAAAATGATAATAATCCAAGATCTTAAGTATGTAATTTAATATTAAGCAAAGTAGGTCAGGAGAAATAAAGTACTTAACAACTACCTGCCCAAATTTAGGCAATAAAACCAGTCCACCTAATGAAACCCTGAAAATATCTTAGCATGATCGTAAATGAACATCTTATATCATAAATGAAGTCTTAAGAAGAGCATCATCACAAAAACTCTCCAAGACAGTAATAAAAAATGTGGACAGACAGGTCACACTGTACAGTGGTCAGACCATGAATAAGCAAAAAACAGCAACACAAGATGGACTTCTCCAAAGGGATGAAGAAAACTATAGACCACATTGGTGTCAAATATTTTCAAGGGAATCTAAAAAAGTGGTTTCAGATACTGGGAAAACATTAAAAAACACACGCAACCAATAGCAAACTGTCAGAGGCATTAGAATGTTGGATGAAATGCTTCACAGTATTTACTATGGCTCCTTACATTCTGATTTCAAATCCTAATGGCCCCCAGATCTAACTGAGAAAAAGTCAAAAGTTGAACCCCCAATCTGAACTGCATTCACTGCTCCAGTATACAAGACTGTCATCAACCCAACAAATCAGTGTTTACAGGTATCCTTACAGCTCTAGAATCCCCCAGAGCACATCCCTGCCCACTGAGTCAAACACCTCTGCAGACATTGACATGAGCTGCAAGAAGCCTCTGCTGAAAACCCTGCCAATGTTCAATGAGTACGTGGAGAGCCAGGATCCTGTCAGTAGCTGACGTCTTTGGTGTAAACTCTGACTGCCCTGGCCACTAAGGGCCAAGCAGATGATTTCATACCCTGTTTAGAATAACCCTGTCAAAGACCTTACCATGAACTGGGAGGAGTGTAACACCTTTACCTTTCCAGAAAAAATCCAAGACACTGAAGGAGAGCTGCTGCCAGGTGTGCAAACATGCACAGAGTGGACTGATTAATTAATAAACCTAACTAGATTAACCTAAAGATATAAACTCATAGCCCTTAACCAGTGATTAATCACACTTCAATTATGAAGATACAGTGATCATGATAGTCTAGATCCAATAATGATAATAGTTAATCTGTTCAATACATAAAGACATATTTATACTGGCTGAACTTTTAAAATCAAGTCTATCAATCCTCAACTCCTCCAGCATTTGACCAAATCATGCATTTGGCAGCGAACTTACCAATTTAGAATATTGGATATATTGGATACATATATGCATGCATGTGTGTGTGTATGTGTGTGTGTGTGTGTGTATACATACACACATACACACACACATATATATATATATATATAGCTTTTCAGGATTCTAGCAAATGCTGATAATTATGGTAATACAGTTCAATTATGGAGATATGATGATGATGATGATGATGCTGTGCTGAAGATGCAATATTAGCGATGGTAATGATGATGACTGTGGTATTTGTGATAGTGATCGGGAAGGGTAGTGGTGGTGGTGGTAGGATACCCATAAAGACAAATACGAAGGGACCACGGAGACAAAAGAGACGGAAAGACAGACTCGTAAAGGCAGGAGGGAGCAAATCATTCCGAGTGAAATAACACTAGGAAGAAAAGGGGGGGGGAGAAGACGTTTTAAAGTAATGGATGTTAAGAAAGGAAAAAAGAGAAGATCAATAGTTCAAATATCAATGAAGGGGTAAAGAGGAGAGGTAATGGAGGGAGATGGTAGGGGAAAATATATTAAAGACTGACATATATTCCTAATAAGAATCTTTTATTAACACAAACCCTGCCCTCACACACTCACATTTACATAAACACACGCATGCATACACATACATATTTATATATACATGCATACACTTATGCATTTATATATACATGCATACACATATGCATTTATATATATACACACGCACATATACAGAGCAAGAGAGAAAATTATGAATAGAAAATTGTTATTGCAAGAGGAGAGAAATCAATAAAATGAAGATCAATAAAATAGAATATCCATGTTAAGAAAGGGAGAAATTGCATAACAGAACACGACTGAAGGGGAAGGAAATTGGATGCAGTGGTGGAGATGAGGCGGAAGCAATTGGGTGGCCAGATGAATAGAGAGACAGACAGACAGACAACAATGACCGAATCTATGTCAACTGCTGGGAATTGAACCGTTGATAAAAGAAAGATCAAAAGCTGAGAGTTGATTCTTGTTGTTTAGCTCAGGTAAACCCTGATACGGCAGACCAATAATTACCAGAGCAGCAGCCATAACTATCTCAGTTTTTTTTTTTTGATAATTAAAGACCCATTGCACAATACCGGATGCATCATCATCATCATCATCATCATCGTTCAAAGCGGACGTTAAACGATGATGATGATGATGATGATGATGCATCCGGTATTGTGCAATGGGTCTTTAATTATTTAAAATGTTTAGATGGGGAGTGATCTGAGGGAGATTTGACTGCTATTTCTCATAGTTCAAGCAACTGCATAGAGGCTCTTTCGTAGAAAGTTGATGGCTTTCTACAGACTGATGTATGTCACCTGTCTTTTTTTCAGTGATGGGCAGTTGCAGAACAACCTGTATACAAGGAGACCCAAAAGCTCCACATCTGAAAGTATGCATAACCTGTTGGTCTTATGCTATCCATAAAAGTGGGGGAAATGGTTTGAGAGGAAAAGAGACAAAGAAAGGTGAAGTCTGGAATGTTCATGAATTCATATGTACATCTATGTAGAAATGAACACACACACACACACACACACACACACATCTCACACAAGAAAAAAAAAATTAATATTTTTTGTCTGTTTCTTTCTGACTCTGGTAGTGGAGGTGGTTGTGGTGTTGTTTAGTCTGCAGTTCAACTTTGATTGATCTTATGGAGAAGTTTGATTTTTAGCAAAAATGAATAAATACATAGAGTTCCTTGTTTATACACATACATTAGTGTGTATACTACTCGAATACTGGTTCACCTGATTTAAAGGTCAGGTGAACCAGTATTCAAACAGAACTCAGGATGCATGGTGTGTTCTGTGATGAATCATACAAAAACATCAGCAGAGTGTAGCTATCAATTATCTTTATTACAGCAGTTTCATATGATCGTTAATGTTGTACGAGATATGGCTGTCATATTGTATCAACATTTAGTTAGTGGCTGGCATTTTCCCAATGCAAAGATGCAAGATCCACCGATGAAATTCTTAAATATTAAAGTAACACGACTCAGTTATATCAGCAATGTAAAATTTAAAGTTATGAACCAAGATAACTCAGCTCCCTAAAAATGTCTTATACACACTACCTTTCATGTTGAGTATATTTTCTTCCTGTTTGTAAACCTAAATGATTATCTATACATTCCCATACATACACACACACAGAGAATATTTCATATATATATATATATATATATATATATATATACATGACATCCAGAGAGCTGATGGTCACACAATCCACTAAATATATCTAGCAAATTTCTGTAAAAATACACCCTCCTGTCTTCAAAAACAAAGAACACCTTTGATCGTAGATCTGTTAGATCACAACCGACCTCTATCTAAACAAATAAATATTCTATATATATATATATACAGACACACACACACACATATATATTCATAAATGTTAATATACATACATATAAGCATATATCATACACATACATACAAACATATAAATATGCACACACACACACATATATATATATAATAATATTAATATTATTATACACTATAAGGAATATTTATAGTCCTGAGTAGCACAGACAGAATTACAGAACAGGAGAGTTTACTGGTGACTAACAATCTGTTGTAAGCACTGTCATTGGATAATGACCAATGTGGTCAGCTGGCATCTGCAACCAAACAGAGAGCTGACATGGTATCCGCCTGGATAATATATCTTTACAAACTCACTTTTAAGAAAGAAAGAAAGAAAGATAGATAGATAGATAGATAGATAAACAGATATACATACATACACACACACACAAAGAAAATAACATGCAGTACAACAATTAGCCAGCAGCTCTGTATTGTGAGGCAATGATTTGAAAAAGCGGAAGAGTTACACAGAACGCAGCCGGCAACAAAACAGAGGCTGAAGTAGATGGAGGACCAGGGTCAAGACATGACAAGACAAAAACACCAGAGCATGTGGTGAGACAAAAAGACCATGGTGAGATGCAAGATGGGGAATAGTAGGAGTAGGTGAGGCATGGAAACGAAAAAAAGAAAACATCTAGCATAGGAGCAGGAATGGCTGTGTGGTAAGAACTTTGCTTCCCAACCACGTGGTTCTGGGTTCAGTCCCACTACATGCCACTTTGGGCAAGTGTCTTCTACTATAGCCTGACCAAAGCCTTCTGAGTGGATATGGTAGGTAGACGAAAACTGAAAGAAGCCCATCATGTGTGTGGTGTGTGTGTGTGTGTTTCCTACCACCGCTTGACAACCAGTGTTGGTGTGTTTATGTCCCCATAATGGTTCAGTAAAAGAGACCGATAGAATAAGTACTAGGCTTAAAAAAATAGAATAAGTATTGAGTTTGATTCATCTGACTACATAGGCGCAGGAGTGGCTGTGTGGTAAGTAGCTTGCTAACCAACCACATGGTTCAGGGTTCAGTCTAACTGCGTGGCATCTTGGGCAAGTGTCTTCTGCTATAGCCCCGGGCCAACCAATGCCTTGTGAGTGGATTTGGTTGACGGAAACTGAAAGAAGCCTCTCGTATATATGTATATATATGTATGCGTGTGTGTGTTTGTGTGTCTGTGTTCGTCCCCCTAGCATTGCTTGACAACCGATGCTGGTGTGTTTACATCCCCGTTACTTAGCGGTTCGGCAAAAGAGACCGATAGAATAAGTACTGGGCTTACAAAGAATAAGTTCCGGGATCGATTTACTCGACTAAAGGCGGTGCTCCAGCATGGCCACAGTCAAATGACTGAAACAAGTAACAGAGTAAAAGAGAGAGAGAGTAAGTTCTTCAAGGCAATGCCCCAGCATGGCCGCAGCCTAATGACTATAATGAGTAAAAGATGAAAGCAAAAGATGTGTTCATCATGTATATATATATATATCTATATAAATGAGTGAAAACTGTACACATCATTGACAAAGCGAATAAAACAGCTGACTTCAAATTTAAAAATATACTCTAATCCACTCGGCGGCCTGCACAGTCACTTGTTACACTTAGAAATTCCGAGTAGAGGCTGGCTATTTGAAAACCTCTAACAACAAACAATGCTACTGTTTACATGAATATGGGATAGAAATAAAATTTAGAAAAAAACACTCAAAAGATACTTGAATAAAGACACTAAATTTCAGTGTTTAGTGTTTTATTGTATTAAATAGCTACTTGGTTGACTGCTAGCAACAATTAATGCTTCATACATACATACAGACAGACAGACAACTATACACACACATACAGCCACAGCCATAAACACTCAAATATACACCTATGCATACCAACCCACAACCAACCGTACATACATGCAATCACATACATACCACATCTTCTTTAGTTTTAAAGACTATATTGTCACAAACATATCAGAAACTGCTTTAGGAGGCGTGCCAAAATATATGAGACAACCACACACATATATATATATATATACATACAGACACACACACACACATACATACATATGTGCATGTATCTATGATGATGACACACAAATAAGCATATACATCATCATCATCGTTTAACGTCCGCTTTCCATGCTAGCATGGGTTGGACGATTTTGACTGAGAGCTGGCGAACCAGATGGCTACACCAGACTCCAATCTGATCTGGCAGAGTTTCTACAGCTGGATGCTCTTCCTAACGCCAACCACTTTGAGAGAGTGTAGTGGATGCTTTTTACGTGCCACCAGCACGGGGGCCAGTCAGGCGGTACTGGCAATGACCTCACTCGAATCCTTTTACACATGCCACCAAGGAGAATTTTTCTGCTAAGACAGTTTCCGCAGTGAAGGTCTTTCCACATCTGAATGTACACAAACGTGTTAAGTATAATTGTCCACACATATATTTGAATCATCACTGCTGCATGTACCCTTAGCTAATTCCAGCCTGACCAAGCTTTAGAGATATCAGCAAATGTACTATTTTCTGGTTAAATATAAGAACAGCTGTTTCGTAGTGAGCTATGAACGACAGATGCAGTGTCCCATGGCTAATGAAGTGTAACAACAAAGATATGACTGCAACCTCTGGTCTGATGATGTCACTTATAGCCCTGCACTCTGCTCTCACACACATTGTCTCAAGACAATTTCCACTGTGATAGCTTTTTCAGGTATGAATGTACATGCGTATGGTAAATATAATTGTACACACACTCATATATGTGTACATCATCATCATCATCATCGTTTAACGTCCGTTCTCCATGCTAGCATGGGTTGGACGGTTCGACCGGGGATCTGGGAAGCCAGATGGCTGCACCAGGCTCCGGTCTTATCTGGCAATGTTTCTACAGCTGGATGCCCTTCCTAACGCCAACCACTCCATGAGTGTAGTGGGTGCTTTTTACGTGCCACCTGCACTGTGTACATATACACAAATGAACACACGGGCAAGTCAGCATTCAGGATTCCCATCACTGCCCATATTTTACCTATCATCAACATGCATATTGTCAAGAACATCCAATCACAGAGATCTAGTCTTCAAGGGCGCGCGCGTACATGCGTGTCACAGTATACCCATAGAGTCAAAAATCAGAACAGTCTTCTAGATATAAAAGGGTGCATTCATCCAAAACAACAAGAAAACCATCAATATACTACTTCTTGCATAAAGACTTTGCACTATTTATATAACAGGAAAAATATTACAAAAGTTCATAGATGCAATAGTGCTTTTTACATATGAGTGCATATATATGCACATATAAATTAATACATGCATGTCTGTGTATACAGCATGTATATATTGGGTCATCCCATAAATAATGCATTGTTTTTCATACTTCTTTTATTTTCAAAAATTAAAATAAACAAAGTTCTTTTTTAATCTAAAATATACTCTCCTTAATTTTCTACAATGCTCTTCCATCTATGTGGTTGACTTGCAAGGCCCTTCTTCCAAAATTCATTTGTCCGTGATGAAGGATATATATATATATATATACATGGATTTCAGTAATTGAATGATGGTCACACTGAGGCACTACTATGAAGAGTTTAATGAATTAAAATACCCCTAGTATATATATTTTTTTATGTTAAGTACTTGCTGTATAGTTTCTATTTTGCCAAACCATCCAGTTACAAGGATGTAAACAGACTTAGACCAATTGCCAAGCGGTATCACATAAAGACAAGATAACAAAGTGAAAATACAAACATATGCATATATACAATCACATATACATTAACAACATATGAATAGATACACAAGTCATACTTTCACAGTTTCCATTTACCAATTTCATTCACAAGGCAAACTATACAAGACAAAAATGAACTAGCTGTTACATGGTGTAAACATGAACAAGGGCAACCACACACACACACACACACACACACACACACATGACAAGCTTCTGTACAAGTTCTCTCAACCATGTTTCATTTAAAAGGTTTTAGTCAATTTAAGAGGCCATGCAGTGAAACCAAACTTGAAAAATACATATTGGTTAACCACAACGAAGACTGGATTCTTACAAACACTTTTCTTCCATTCAAAGAAAGTGTGTTTGATATGATAGCACAATACGTGCCATTCATACCATACCGCTGTTCAGATAAGGAATACTTACACCGTTAATCTTAGACCTTTCTATACCAACCCTACCCCCTTGGTTCTACAATAAAAACTTCCCATTTTAAATCCTTCCATCAAATCAAAACTCCTTCAAACACCAGCTTAATAATAATAATAATAATAATAATAATAATAATACAGGGAGATACGCTCTCTCCACTCCTTTTCTGCTTGGCACTGTCACCTCTATCTGATATGCTAAATAGAACTGGATGCGGATATAAATGTTACGGCAAAACGATCAGCCACCTTTTATATATGGATGACCTAAAACTATACGCTGCAAATGACAAACAGCTGGAAACACTATTAAAGACAGTTCATGGATTTACCAAAGAAATAGATATGAAATTTGGATTAGAAAAATGCGCCAAAGTAACCATGAAATGAGGAAAACTAGTTAAGAGTAGCAACATCACACTAGATAAAACCAATGAAATAAAAGAATTAGACCAAAGCCAAACTTACAAATACTTAGAAATCCATGAACTAGATAAGACACAACACACACACAAATGAAAGAGAAAATAAAAAAGAATATTATAGACGAGTTAGATCAATACTAAACACAGAGCTCAATGCTAAAAACAAGATAATAGGTATCAACACTTTAGCTGTCCCAGTTATAAGTTACAGCTACAATATCCTTAACTGGACACGAAATGAACTGACCAAAATAGACAGAAAAACAAGAAAAATAATGACAGGATCTAGGATGCACCACCCAAAATCTGACATAGAAAGACTATATATACAACGTATAGAAGGTGGTAGAGGCCTTATACAGCTGGAAAACTACTATAAAATAACCACCATAGGACTGCAAAAATATCTACTTCAGAAGGAAGGAAAACTGATCCAGATAGCTGATCCAAATTAGACTGGAGCCTGGTGCAGCCTTCTGGCTTCCCAGAACCCCGTCGAACCGTCCACCCATGCTAGCATGGAGAACGGACGTTAAACGACGATGATGATGATGATGATAGCGGCAAAACACGAGCAAAACAAAAAACTGTTCTCAGTATTTAAGGAAGCTGACAAATACAAACAAGAAATCATACCACCTAATAAACATGAAGAGAAGAAGAGAAGATGAAGAAACAACAAAAGCTATAAAAAAATGAAATCCAAACTAAAAATAGAACAGCAACGAACCATGATAAAACGATGGCAAGAAAAGCCCCTTCATGGTAAATACTGGACTAAACTAAACGCAAAAGAAATAGACAAAGAAAAATCCCAGCAATGGTTGAGAAGCTCAGGACTCAAAGCAGAAACAGAGGGATTTTAATTGCAGCACAAGACCAAAGCCTCCCCACCAGAAATTACCAAAAACATGTAATGAAAAGAAATATTACAAGTAACTGCAGAATATGTGGAGATGGACAAGAAACAATAAATCATATTATCTCTAGCTGCCCAGTCCTGGCTAAGAAGGAATATATTCACAGACATGACAGAGTTGGAACTTACATACATTGGAAGCTATGCCAACATTATGGAATAACAACAGAAAAAAGATGGTATAGGCACACACCAGAAAAGGTCACAGAAAACGAGAAAGCAACCATACTCTGGGATATGCCGATACACACAGATAGAGAAATTAAGGCCAACAGACCAGATATAGTTGTCAGAGACCATGAAGAAAAAAAATGTTTCTAATTGATGTATCAGTACCGGCAGATGACAACGTGTCTCTAAAAGAAATGGAGAAACTCTCAAAATACAAAGACCTGGAAATAGAGGTAACTAGAATGTGGAATCTGAAAACAGAAACAATTCCTATCATAGTAGGTGCATTAGGCATGATAAAAAATATTCAGACAAATACATAACAAAAAACCAGGACTTACAAACACATATAACATACAGAAAATTGCACTACTAGGCACTGCACACATCCTACGCAGAGCACTTTCCATACAATAACCATCAGAGCATCACAACAAATCACAGCACATACCCAAGGCACACAGAGCTGCGCTCGGTAGTGAAGTGAAAGCACGCTATAAAAATAAAAATAAAACTACTGAATAATAATAATAATAATAATAATGATAATAATCCTTTCTACTTTAAACTCAAAGGCCTGCAAATCCATGAAGCAGGGGCTAGTCAATCACATCAACCCCAGTGTTTAACTGGTACTTTATTTTATAGATCCTGAAAAGGTGAGTTGCAGGTGACACTCAGCAAATGTATCACACACACACACAAACTGTCAATGATAGTTACAAACTTTACTTCATGGCTATCAGGGCTGTCAAGTACTATGACATATCAGACAAAGCTATACTTCTGTGGGAGAGGTAGAAACCAATGTTCCCATGCTTGCATAGATCAGCCGAAATTCACCAAGAGGTGAACATCTGACAGTTGAAGCCCTTCCTGTCGCTAACTGTCACCTGTTTCCAAGCAAAGTAATATTTCCCCATGGTTCAACATGTTTCCATGGAAACTAAGGACACCACTTGCACAATAGTAACACATTCGTATACAGCCATCACACAATATGAAAACAAGGAAATGCAAACACTATCACCCACATGCATGTGTATATTATCTATCTATATATATATACACAAGAAAAAAGCAACAAGAATGGATTAGTTGTTGCTTTTTTCTTGTTTATAATCACCCCACATTATTTTATGGTTAATACCATATAGATTTATGGTGCATCTAAGTTAAGTACCGCATTCATGTGAATTCATTGGAACTCACTTGAATCTTAATTGTTTTTATCTATATATATATATTCATGTCACACTTCCACACTCTGCCTATTTGACATTTTGATTTATTGTTTTGGGTTCTGTAAATTCTTTTGTCAACTACAAGTTTAGCTTGGTCACCAGGAGAAAGCAATAAACAAAAGAGTGACTGAAAGTTAACAAATACAGATGATTCACAGATAAGATTTCCAAATCAACAGAAATGGTCAAGAGGGTTAGATTTAGGCCACTTCATTAAGCAGACCATATTCTACCACCCCAAACACACTACAAATATCACTCCACTCAGTAAAACAAATTCTATCACCCTAATCAGATCACAAATGCTACTCCAGATAACAGACCACTGCTACCTGTCTCAAACTGATAACAAAAGCTATCTTCAGACCATCTCCCTCGAGGATAGAGAAACTACAAGTTTTCTCTTCTCAAAACAGTTCATGGTCTACCAGTCATAACAGACTATAAATGCTGTCTTCTTTTTTGGTGGGGAGGAAGAGAGACAAACTAGAAACAAAACTTCTTTTTAAAATGAGGTAATAAAGATAGGAAGAATATCTGAACCACTCTGCCTTTTCAAAAAACTGGCATTCCGTTGGTTACAACGACAAGGGTTCCAGTTGATCCAATCAACGAAACAGCCTACATGTGAGATTAACATGCAAGTGCTGAGCATGCCACAGACACACATACCAGTTTCTTTACTACCCACAAGGGGCTAAACACAGAGGGGACAAACAAGGACAGACAAACGGATTAGGTCAATTATATCGACCCCAGTGCATAACTGGTACTTATTTAATCGAACCTGAAAGGATGAAAGGCAAAGTCGACCTCGGCGGAATTTGAACTCAGAACGTAACGGCAGACAAAATGCCTATTTCTTTACTACCCACAAGGAGCCAAACACAGAGGGGACAAACAAGGACAGACAAACGGATTAAGTCGATTACATCGACCCCAGTGCGTAACTGGTCCTTAATTTATCAACCCCAGCGGAATTTGAACTCAGAACGTAACGGCAGACGAAATACGGCTACGCATTTCGCCCGGTGTGCTAACGATTCTGCCAGCTCGCCGCCTTCACATACCATTAACGAGGCCCCACAGACACACATACCATCAACGAAGTTTTTAGGGAGATTCATGTGACACAGAATATGACAAAGCTAGCACTTTGAATTACGGGTACAATTCCTTTTTCCCACCTGAGTGACTTGAGCACCATGAAATAAAGTATCTTGCTCAAGGACACAACGTGGAACCAGGAATCGGACTGATAACCTTACAACAGTGAGGTTATCAGTCCAAATGCTACAATCACAAAGCCATATGCCTTCACTACACTCTGCATTTCATTGCAAAGTGATCAAACAAAGACAGTCTGTATTTAGTCAATCAGTATGTAAGAACTAATACGAAACAATAGCAAAAGCTTCACCATGGTTATCTAAGTTGCTTGAAATAATCCTGACCAATAAAGAAGACTCTACACACTCTTTCAAGCTGCTAGAAATAACAGACAACAAGGACACCTCAACTCAGTCGATCTGCAAGAAATAACTTAAGTCAACAAGAGAACCATAACAGATCACAAATGCCACTCCACTCAGCAGACCAACCCTTGCCAAATCGGTCACAGGAAAGAGAGTAAGGTGCTGGAAAAGTGTTCTTTCTTTCAGATGAATTAAATGACCAATTATGAGAAAAGAAGCACTAGTTATGAGGACTCTTTGGACAGAGTATTCAGATGACCTGTTTCTGGTCAGAAAATGGGAAATGGAGGGACCAAGTTCACTTGATGATGAAACTGTTTAATATCATCATCAACATCCCTTTTCCATGCTGACATCGGGTGGATCATTCAACAGGAACCAGTGTGCCAGAGGGCTTGCTAAGCTCCATTATCTGCTTTGGTATGGTTCCTACAACTGGATGCTCTCCCTAATGCCAACCATTTCAACCACTTTACATAGGGTATTGGGTGTTTGTTTTTTTTTCACATGGTACCAGCATCAGTGAAGTTGTCAAGTATTTGCAGAAGACCCCCCATACACACAAATACACACACAATTCTGTCCTGGACAGAGTATTTTAATTACCAGCCCCCACCAAAAAAATGAAAGACAAAATTGTCTTCATACACACACGTGTGTGTGTGTGAAACAAAAAAACATGTAGTAATTAAACATACGAACATGTACTAAATACACAAATGAACAGTATATATACTCTTTACTCTTTTACTTGTTTCAGTCAGTTGACTGCGGCCATGCTGGAGCACTGCCTTTAGTCGAGCAACTCGACCCCGGGACTTATTCTTTTTGTAAGCCCAGTACTTATTCTATCAGTCTCTTTTTGCCGAACCGCTAAGTAACGGGGACGTAAACACACCAGCATCGGTTGTCAAGCAATGCTAGAGGGACAAACACAGACACACAAACATATACACACACATACATATATATACATATATACGACAGGCTTCTTTCAGTTTCTGTCTACCAAATCCACTCACAAGGCATTGGTCGGCCCGGGGCTATAGCAGAAGACACTTGCCCAAGGTGCCACGCAGTGGGACTGAACCCAGAACCATGTGGCTGGTTAGCAAGCTACTTACCACACAGCCACTCCTGCGCAGTTGAAGTGAATTGTTATGAAAAATGAAAAATGAAAATGCAAAACTCAAAACAACAATGAGGGAGAACCTGAACTTCAAATAAACAAACTTTAACTACATTTTAAGTACTTTCTCCTTTTTATAGATTTAAATGCATATTATATATATATATATATATATATATATATATATATATAAGACCTTTAGCCTGAGTCAAATGAAAACATTGTCTGAATGCAACAATAAAATATAAAAGGAATTCTTGGAATTTCAGTCAGTTTAAAGAATTCTATGTAAGTGCAAGCCTAAATTGTTTTGATAACAATGGGGTCTAATTAACTGGAAGTAATCTAGTTTGTCGAACTGACTCAAATACAGTAACATAACAAGTCAGAAATAATAATTATTATGATAGATGTGTTTTAATGAGAACCTAAAATGTATCTAGATAGAGGATCAAAAATTCTTTCTTAATCCATAAGAATAAAACATCACTTGATTGTCCATTTCTAATAAAAATAATTTGAAAATTGTTAACTGCACAACTTTTTTAGCTTTTCTCACCATAATATATTTAATTTATGTTTCTTCTTTAATTCACTATTATCCTATAAATATTATGAACTCAAGTAAGAATAAATTGCAATTTACTATAATTAGTTTTTGTATTTTGAGATTATATATGTATATATGTATATATATATATATATATATCTGATCGTGGCCATGCCTCCAATCATGGCCGTGCCAGCCTCGCCTGGCCTCCGTGCCGGTGGCACGTAAAAAGCACCATCCAAGCGTGGACGTTCGCCAGCCTCGTCTGGCACCTGTGTCGGTGGCACATAAAAAGCACCCACTACACTCACGGAGTGGTTGGCGTTATGAAGGGCATCCAGCTGTAGAAACACTGCCAGATCTGACTGGAGCCTGGTGCAGCCTCCTGGCTTCCCAGACCCCGGTTGAACCGCCCAACCCATGCTAGCATGGAAAGCGGAAGTTAAACGATGATGATGATGATATATATACATATATATATATACTGAAATTTTATATTTAGGTATGTACAAATGTGTGTGTGTGAGTGTAAGCATATATACATAACTGGAAGAAAGAATCTGTGGAAGACGGTAACTAAAATGCAGTAAGAAGACTGATGAAGACAGATCTCAAGAAGCTGGACCTCATCAAGATGATGACAAAAGATGAACACAAGAGGCAAAATGTCGTACTGGAATGGGGAAAACCTATCCAACCCACACGAAAAACAAACATAAAAAATAATAATACCAAATAATAAGTTTGGGATGCTTAACACCCACATTTCAATTAGTAACTTGCCAATTTACACTCATACCAAGTCTCTCGGTCACCAATCAACTAGTTGTTTTTTACCACTAAATCTTTTGTTCCCTTTAAAAATTCTTTCCCTTTTCTTTTACTCTCTTTCTCCCTCTTCCATCACCCTGTCTTCCTTCTATCGTTATCTCATACCCTTTTAATCTTCTTCTCTCCCTTCCTCTTTCTTTCACCCAGGCATTATCCCACCACTCTCCTCCATTACTATTTCTTCTTCCTTTCCTTCCATTCCTGTCATCCTATCCCCCCACCCACCCACCTCTCCTTCCTCCGAGGAACCTCTTCCATCTCTCCCTCCCTCTCACAAATGGAAACAACACATAGGAGACTCTCCTTAAGTCTTGTCAGAGACAAGATAACCCTTCTGACGCCAGTGAACAAACAGAAACAACACAAAGAGAATCCTTTAGTCATGCCAGAGGCATGACAACCTTTCCAGTGCTGGTGCCACAAAGAAAATGTACTTGGTACACTCTATAAACTGGATGGTAATGGGAATCCAGCCCTAGAAACCAGAACATCCAAGACATGGCCTCTAATGATTCTAAAATCTTTTTTGTTTTTACTTCCTTCAGTCATTCAACTGCAGCCATGCTGGAGCACTTCCTTGAAAGGTTTGGTCAAACAAACCAACCCTAGTAGTTATTTTGAAGTCTGGTACTTATTCTATTTGTCTCTTTTACCAAACCGCTGAGTAATGGTAACATGAACAAACCAACACCGGTTTTCAAGCGATGGTAGGGGGGGGGACAACAAAAACCACAACTGCACGCATGCATACACACAGTTTCAGTCCTACAACACGGCATCTTGGGCAAGTGACTTCTGCTATAGCCCTGGGCCAACTAATATGTTGTTAATGAATTTACCTGATAAAAACTATGTGGAAGTGAGTGTGTCTGTGTGTGTGTGTGTGTGTGTGTGTGGTGTGTGTGTGTGTGTGTGTGAATGATGGGCTTCCACACAGTTTTCATCAACTAAATTCATTCACAACATATCAGTTGGCACAGGGCTACAACAGAAGTCACTTGCCCAAGATGCTGTGTAGTAGGACTGAACCCGAAACTACATGATTGTAAAGCATGCCTGTGCAGTAATTCCAAGTAACAACTAGCATCCGCTGTAATGATGCATCTGACCCATGCCAGCATGGGAAAACAAATTTTTCCTATTTTGGTTATTTCTAGCAGGTCAAGTGACTCTATAAAGACTTCAATATTGGCTGAAAGTAGCAAGAATAGTGGTGGGTAGTGATGGTCATAATGGAAGGACCGAGAGAGAGAACATAATGAAACAATGTGTCATGAGTTATATACCATGTTGGTGAATGAACTTTTGTCTAGAAGCTCTCTTTACTCTCTTTACTTGCTTCAGTCATTTGACTGTGGCCATGCTGGAGCACCGCCTTTAGTCGAGCAAATCGACCCCAGGATTTATTCTTTGTAAGCCTAGTACTTATTCTATCGATCTCTTTTGCTGAACCGCTAAGTTACGGGGACGTAACACACCAGCATCGGTTGTCAAGCGATGTTGGGGGGACAAACACACACACACACACACACATATATATCTCTATATATAAACGGCATTTTGTCTGTCTGTGTGTCTGTCAGGTTGTACCCTCACCCTGACCACGGCTTTCAACCGATTCTGATGAAACTTGACACACACATAGCCCAATGTCATAATTCAAAACTAACGCAGCGAAAATTTTGAAAAGCTCCCCCAGTTCTGAAAAAAATTGATAAATTCGACATGGGGTCGAGAATCTAAGCTTTTTATATGCAACACATTTTCTGTCGGGAGACAGCTAGGAACATCGTATACATAGAAGTATTCGAGTGAAGAGTAGACATTGCAACCTACACATGTGCCTTCGTTCCCTAGAGGGAAAGAACTAGATTGGGATTAGTCGTTGCCTACTAGGGGCTCTTACATACCCGGGCAATGCCGGGCTATGCTGCTAGTATATATATATATCGGAGTGGTTGGCGTTAAGAAGGGCATTCAGCTGCAGAAACTCTGCCAGATCAGATTGGAGTCTGGTTTGCCAGACCTCAGTAAAATCGTCCAACCCATGCTAGCATAGAAAGCAGACGTTAAATGATGATGATGATGATGATCCGATGGGCTTCTTTCAGTTTCCATCTACCAAATCCACTCACAAGGCTTTGGTCAGCCTGAGGCTATAGTAGAAGACACTTGCCCAAGGTGCCACGCAGTAGGACTGAACCCAGAACCATGTGGTTGGTAAGCAAGCTACTTACCACACAGCCACTCCTACGCCTAAGCTATGTAATATTGTATTACATGGGCACAGAGTATGGCTGAAGGATGATAAAGAAATTTGTTTTGCAATCAAGAGTTTTGGGGCTTGATTCCACTTTCATGGAATGAGAATTTGCAGAGGACAGCGGTTCACAAGTATTGAATTTCTGTTAGCAAGTGACCTTACAAGTGAGAGTTGTCAACCAAGTTAATTCACGGAATGCAAACTATAAATCAACAAAAATAAATGAGAATTTGCAGCACTAAACAACAGCTCTGCTGGCAACTAAATATATTGACTAAAAAACATACAAATATACACACTGAAATGTATTGAAAATATTTAATGTAAACAATAGTGAATTATTTATATGATTTCTAAAGGACACACTGTCATTTATTCATTGTATTAGTTTATAATAGCTGTGTATTCCATAGACACATACATGTACCCTAAATACAATTCACAAGCAGAACAACATGCGTGTATGAAAAAGCTGGTCCTTTGAATTACAATGCAGTCCATAAAAAAAAAAGAACTTTCATGGTTGCCCCTGGTGATATGCTGTGACACCAAACTTGGGGTACCATGATTGCAAAGCAAATTTCTTAAATACTCAGCCTATTTACACCTCTGTCTGTCTGTCTCTGCAGACAGGCTGAGTCATGAGGTCCCAAGCTCTAACAATTCAACACAGTACTTGAGAAACATCTAGCTCATTCTGTATCGACAGATTCACTGTTAATTTATGCACGGAAATTGTTTCTTACTAAAGCACACTCTGTCGATCTGTCTGTGCATGTGTGTGTGTGGTGTGTGTGTGTGTGTGTGTGTGTGTAAGCATGTCTGTGTAGTTAAAAAGTTTGCTTCCCAACGGCATGGTTTCAGGTTCAGTCCTACTACATGGCACCTTGAGCAGGTGCCATCTACCAGCACCATATTGTTTCTAACTACAGAACAGTAATCAGTAAGAGCGATAAGCATGGAGTCACTCAACCCCAAACTCTAAGCCACATGCCAAACTGTCCCCTGTCTCTGATCTTATGTACTGCTAAAGGGGCTTCTATTCTTCAGAGCTTCTATATATACGAGCTTCTTTCAGTTTCCGTCTACCAAATCCACTCACAGCGCTTTGGTCGGCCCGAGGCTATAGTAGAAGACACTTGCCCAAGGTGCCACGCAGTGGGACTGAACCCGGAACCATGTGGTTCGTAAGCAAGCTACTTACCACACAGCCACTCCTACGCCTTTTGTGTAATTTTATTTTTAATAAAAGTAAAAATACTGTATTTCAAGCGCTACAATAGACATTGGGGAAAGACACTGACGTAAGAAAAATAATTCATTCACAGTCATTATGTAATTCAATACAACTCATGTTAGAGAGAGACAAAAAAACATTTTGCTCAGAACGAATTTTTTTTTTTTTTAATGGAACAGTAAAATTCTATTAAAGATTCGCTTTGTTTTCTGCACATTTTTATGAAACTCAACTTGAGCCATATTCTGAATTGTCTGGACACATCAATTCTTAATGAATCAACATTCCCAGACCAATTGCTGATTATCAGCAACCTTTAAAGAAATATATTGAAAATATAATGAATTTGTGTGTGTGTGTGTGTGTATTTCTGTTATTACTAAATCTAGGCAAGACTAAGCATAATTGCTTGTTGTAATTTGTAAAAATTAAAGGTTCATTATCGTTAACATTACAGATGTGTTCCCACAAGTTCTTTATGCTCTCGCAATTTGTCCCTCAGTAATAAAAACCTTTCCCACCCCTACTCTAGGCCAAACTATTAAAAATAAAAACAAACGGAAAAAAGTTCATCCTTGATATGGCATAATGGCTGGGGGCAGGGGACATGACAAAAGTTGTTGGTAACCCCATATCCATCCCCATATAGAAGACCTGTGATCAAAGGCATTCCACCCTGTCTATAATTCTGAGAGTGTAATTAATATATGACCACAGCTTCCAATGTGTCCTTCCCTTTACTTATTTTTTAATGTTGGTTGAGTGTGATTTAAGGGATACTTGCTGATATTTCTAGCAAGTTGAACAACCACATGTAGTAGACAGGCCTCTCAGTTGGCAACAGTAGGAAAGAAAGAAAGAAAGAAATGTAGAAACACCTATGTAGGTTAAGAGGAGCCAACAGACACTGGAAGAACAGACTTTCAACACTCCTTCCATGCCAGCCTCCCCCACTCTCACTACATCCCCCTCCTCTGATTCATGAATGTTATAAACACACCACCCTTCCACTCCGCTCTAAGCCGCCTCCTCCTCCTACTACTCCTCCTCTAATTCAAACTAAATGAGATTATGAAAATATTTTTAAATGAAATAAAATAATTAAATATAAAAAAAAAAAGTGTCTCCGACTTATTAAATAAGTGAAACTGTGTAATTGCTTCATTGACTCTTTCTACTTAGGACTTCTCAATGGGTTTCGAATGAGAGCTAGCCATCCACTCTGTGAGTAGAGCAGAAACAGAGCTAAAGAGAGACAAATATCTATGACCCAGTTTTCAGATGCTCACTCTCTTTCTCTCTCTCTCTCTTTCTCAAAACAGAGAGAAGCAGTATACATCACTCCTGTGGTTTCCTGCCACCCCCTCACCTATAAATCTGGGACTGCTCATGTTTTAAGATTAAAAAAAAGGGAAAACTTTCTGGATTTAGCAAGTACCATTCACTATCAAGCCAAAATGTGAACATCTATGCCAGCAGTTACCACCCTGGGGTTCACAAAGGAATCCAGGAGTACTCTTTTGCTCCTTTACTTGTTTCAGTCATTTTGACTGTGGCCATGCTGGAGCACTGCCTTTTAGCCGAAGAAATCAACCCTTGGACTTGTAAGCCTGGTACTTTATCGGTCTCTTTTGTCGATCCACTAAGTTACGGGGACGTAAACACACCAAGGTTGGTTGTCAAGCGATGATGGAGAGACAGACACAAGCACAAATACATACATATATATACACACACACACACATATATATATACACATACACACACACACACACACACACAACAGGCTTCTTTCAGTTTCTGTCTACCAAATCCACTCACAAGGCTTTGGTCAGCCCAAGGCTATAGTAGAAGACACTTGCCCAAGGTGCCACACAGTGGGACTGAATTCAGAATTTTAAAAGGCGGCAGTGTAAAACGTGTAATTACTATAATGTATAAATTATTCAGTTACATATATTTTTCAATGAAACAGAGAAAACAAGTTTATTGTTAGTTAATAAAATTGGCTTAGTAAGTAGATGAACCTTTCAAAGACTGAGGTCCACAGGAAAATTCATGGATCTAGTTTTTTTCATTCGCAAAATATGCATTTTTCAAAAGACTGAAAAATTTGAAAATCGGCTATAATAATAAAGTTTTCCAGTCTAATTGCTATGAAGGTATGATGTCATGGAGAAAAAAGTTGGAGGAAAATGTTACAGAGGTTTAAAAAAAAATAAAAAACTGTGTAGCCAACAGCAAGACAGAAATTTTCTACATTTAGCAGAACAGTGTCCACTTTAAGGTTGTACCCTGTGAAATTTATAGTTTAATGTCTGTGAAATGACCTCTTCATTGTAGATTTCTAAATAAACAGAAATCTCTCTATATATAAAGCTGAAGTTGTTTGTGTATGGCAGGTTTGGTAGCCTTCAACTAACACTATCTCCTCCGAGACCCTGCAGCGCAAGTTGGCCAAAATTGAGAGTATGATAGAAGGCTTGTTCTTCATTCCACAGAAGAAAAAATTCAAATCGGACCATGTTAACACCAAAAATTATTTACATCAAAAAGGTGCTTTTTTTCTATGAAAATCCCTATTTTTTACGATTTTCTTACTGCTGTGTCGCCATTTTTTGATGTATTTTAACCAGAAAAATGTTCACTTAAAGAGAATAACAAGCTACATAATGCAAAATTTTTACTTTTCAAAAATTCCAATTCTAAAGGGTCAAAAAGAAAACAAGCCCGAGCAATGCTAGGCAATACTGCCAGTGTAGTAATAATTTGACTAACGTCAAGCAACATTAAATTAACAATACATCACAGACCATATGATTCAATTCACTAAAGGTAATCTACTAAATATACTTAATAGTGTTATTATGGTTATGCCAGGTTAACATTCAAATTAATGAGAATGTAGGATGTATAGGCTAGAACAACTAACATTGTTTGTTCATAGTATGGCCTAAACTTGCCCACCAAACTTTAACCCTTTCG
Source organism: Octopus sinensis (assembly GCF_006345805.1). Lineage (NCBI taxonomy): Eukaryota > Metazoa > Mollusca > Cephalopoda > Octopoda > Octopodidae > Octopus > Octopus sinensis. Next base: position 4,299,510 of record NC_043017.1, on the reverse strand, counting down.
ATACCAACCCAGCTGAAACTGCCTCTGGCTCTGTAGTACAAATGTCTTGTTTTCATAAGTTCTGAATTAAAATCTTCCACCAAACCTTAGTCACAATTTATGTTCCTAACACTAGCTGAATGATAACTAAGTTATTTTACTAAATTCTTTGTTATATTTAAAATTAATTGAAAGAAACAGAGAGCATCTCAACAAAAATATGGTAACAAAAGGGTTAAAGAAACAGCCATGCAAGTGTTGACAGGAAATTTCTTTTTCTGTCTAAATTAATCAAAAATAGGGAGTTGTGCCTTGTGGAATTTACAGCTCCTCCAAGAATAATGAAATAAGTGTAGGTTCATGTAACAACTGTAAGTCAATGGGTGACCACAAAAAAATCACCTGTGCTGTAAGCTTTTTCTTTTACATGTCAATGGGAGAATCTCTATATGGTCACTAAAACTGCTAGAAATAGCAGCTAAATCCCAGAAGACCTGCATGTCAATGAATGCAAGAAGAGATGTTCCAAGAACTGTATTTATTTATTAAGAAAGAAAAAAGAAAGAAAGCGAGGGGAGAGAGGGAGGAGGCAAACTAATATACTTTCATTTAATATTAGTTTTAAATGTCAAGTGTAAACATTTTATGGGAGGGATAGGAAAGCTACTTAATTGAAAAATGGCAAGCCACTTGGAATTGTCTTTTGGATTTTAACAAATGCAAGAGAGACAACAAAAAAAAGAAGGGGGGGAGAAGAGAGTGACAGAGAAAGAGCAGTCATTCAGAAATAGTGTTGTTTAGGAAGTACTCAAGAATGAACAAGAACGGTGCCAAGAGAGAAACACTACAACTACTGTTTCAGTGTTTCCACATACAGCAATAATAACAGACATTATTGTTGATGAGGTGGAGAGGAAGCTGTCATGATTGTTTGACCTGCTAGAAGAAGTAGGCGAGTCGCCCTCAAGCCATATTCTCTTCTCTTAAAAAAAGAACACATTGGATTATATAACCGTAGATACACTATTCCTGAAAACAAGAACTGTTTGGTAATGGCCAGAAAGCCTTTGATTATCAGTTTGTTCAACCAGGGTTGACCTAGGGCTAAACAAAATTATTGTAGCAATACATCTGTTGTCATGATCATCATTTAACGTCTGTTTTCCATGGGTTGGACAATTTGACGGGAGCTGTTAAGACCAGGGACAGTACCAGGCTCCATTGCCTAGTCTGGCATGGTTTCTACAGCTGGGTGCCCTTCCTCACACCGGCCACTCCATAGAGTGTACTGGGTGCTTTTAACATGGCACCAGCACCAGTATCAGTACTGCTGTGGCAGACGGGTCTTCTCAAGTACAGCAGGGCACCAGATCTCTCAGTCCTTAAACATCTCCTCCATAAGGCTCAGCGTCTTGAGATCAGCCTTTTACAAATCATCTCATGTCTTCTAGAGTCTCCCTCTTCCACAAGGTTCATCCACTTTAAGTGATTGATCTGTGAGGTCTTTATTCAACTCCAGAGTAGTCCTTCCTCATCCAACAGACCTATAGCCAAAGTCATGACCATTCATCTTAAATTCATTCATAGCATATTTAGAACCACCTTATCTCGTGGGTTTTTTTTTAGGACACAATGGGTGTAATTTGAGGGAGTTTGGGCCTGAGGTGTCTAACACACTGAACTGATTGCAACATGGAGAAGATGATGTGAAACTAATATACAGGTGTGGCTGTGTGGTAAGAAGTTTGCTTCCCAACCACATAGTTCTGGGTTCAGTTCCACTGTGTGACACCTTGGACAAGTGTCTTCTATTATAGCACTAGGCCTACCAAAGTTTTGTCAATGCAGTTAATAAATAGAAACAGCAAGAAGTCCATTGTGTGAGCGTGCAGGTATGTCGCCATGCTTGATTGCCAAATCCACAAGTTTTTTTATTCTCTCTCTGTTTATTTTCTCTTATTCCTTTCTGATGAAGAGTGTTGGCTCGAAACGTAAAAGACTTTCTCACTTTCCTGCACATCAAACAACATTGGTGCCATTAACATTCTGCTAGAACTGTTGCAAGAAAAACACATGCAGGTCGGAAATTCAAGACAGCCAATGTTCTTCAGAGGAAAGACAGTCTAGTGCTTAATGGGGAAACTTGGTGACTAAGTCTGAGAAGAACAATATGGGCAAGGAGAGGAGAAGAGATGAGGAAGTAGGAAGTGCCTGAGTAGAGATGTCAAGAGATCAACCAGTTCTTATGAGCAGAAACTGTTGTTGTTGCAGAAGAATATGTAGAGAAAGGCAAGAGAGCGCATGTAAAATGTCCATTATTCTCAAGTGATTCCTTTTAAAGCCATAAATTATGCTTCTCTTTTAAAATAAGCAAATGTGTTTTCCCAAGATAAAATAAGCCGGATGCTCAGAGTACACAAAACTAAAGTAAAAATTGCTCCTTATCTACCAAGAAGGGTGTTAACCCACATCTGAAAACAGCTACTTGACTAAGTGGAATTCCCTGAAACTAATAGTAACATAGATTTACAAGTGTTCTATATTTGCATGTGTGCATGTCTGTGTGTCACCTGATCCACCAGACTATCAGATGTTATACATCACTGGTGACAATGCAATCTGCATCATGAAGCCACCCCACTGGCTAGGTCAGCAGGCCAGCATTCCCCCAATTTGAAGACTAGTCCATTGCAGGGTTACCCCTTTACAGCCGAGTGGGCTGGAGCAATGTGAAATGAAGTGTTTTGCTCAAGAACACAATGCGCTGCTCGGTCTAGGAATTAAACCTTTAGGTTGTGAGTGCAATACCCTCACAACTAGACCATGCACCTTCATCATCATCATCATCGTTTAACGTCCGCTTTCCATGCTAGCATGGATTGGACGGTTTGACTGTGGGCTGGTGAACCAGAAGGCTGCACCAGGCTCCAGTCTTGATCTGGCAGAGTTTCTACAGTTGGATGCCCTTCCTAATGCCAACCACTCCGAGAATGTAGTGGGTGCTTTTACATGCCACCGGTATGGGGGCCAGTCAGGCAGTACTGGCAATGACCTCGCTCAAATTTTTTTTTTTTACACATGCCAACGGCACAGGTGCCAGTAAGGCGATGCTGGTAATGATCCCGCTCAAATGGTGCCACATACATGCCACCAGCACGGAAGCCAGTTAGCCGCTTTGGCAACGATCATACTCAGAGGGTGCTCTTAGCACCCTACAAGCACAGAGTACATGTAAATATGATGTATATACATGTATATATACACACACAAATAAATAGATACATAGATGTATTAAGTATAGGGCATGGCCATACAGTTAAGAAATTCGCTTTCCAACCACGTTTTGGGGTTCAGTCCCACAGTGCAGTACCTTGCACCTGCTACTATAGCTCCAGACTGAGCAAAGCCTTATGAAAGAATTCAGTAGAGAGAATCTGAAAGCTCACAGAATGCAGGGGTCTACATTTAGGGGTCTGCAAAAGTTGCTTGCTACAAGCATTATTGTTGTTCTCACTTCTCTTGTTGACAAATTGTCCACACTTTCAAAGCCATGTGAAGTAAGAGACCCCCTTATTTGGGAAATAAGCAAAGGTTAGTGATAGGAAAGGTATCTGAGTGGTAAAAAGCAATGTCTTACTAAACGAATATCTAACCCATGACAACATTGAAAAATAGACATAAAAACAAATGAATAAGAACTTGCAGAAGAGGTAAAATGGGAAGCTTGATTTTAAGAAGCTGAACCCCACAAATGAAGGGACGATGAACCACAACAAATGGCAATATGCAGTGCTACAGAAGACTTATATAACACATACAAGCATAAAAAAATTGACATAAAATAATAATGCTGATCATTACCAGCTTCGCCTCACTGGCACTTGTGCCCCGTGCCTGTAGGGTGCCACGAGCACCATCTGAGCCTGATCGTTGCCAGAGTGGCTAACTGGCTTCCATACGGGATCATACCAGCATCGCCTTACTGGCACCTGTGCCGTTGGCATGTGTAAGAAATTCGAGCGAGGTTGTTGCCAGTACTGCCTGATTGGACCCCGTGCAGATGGCATGTAAAAAGCACCCACTACACTCTCGGAGTGGTTGGCGTTAGGAAGGGCATCCAGCTGTAGAAACTCTGCCAGATCAAAACTGGAGCCTGGTGCAGCCATCTGGTTCACCAGCCCACAGTCAAGCCGTCCAACCCATGCCAGCATGGAAAGCGGACGTTAAACAATGATGATGATGCTGATACCAGCTGATATGACAGGCTAATTTTACCTATAAATATTCCCTTGCCATTCTTATTAACAAATAACTGTGCGTGTGTTATCTGTGTGTATCTGCATGTTCACTCACACTCTCAGACACACTGACACACATAAAAATAATAGTGTATTATAAAGAACTAGACATCTATTTCATGTCAATTATTTCTGCTTGGTTAGCAGCAATAATGTTGTCTCACTGAAATAAAAACAGAAGAATGTGTTTGCAACACACACACACACACATGTTCTGGCAGTGTTGTGTTGCAGTTTGGCTAATAAACAATGTACAAGTTTATATAGATAGATAAATATAAATAAATAAATAGATAAATAAATATAAATAAATAAATAGATAAATAAATATAAATAAAGTGGTGTGTGTGTGTGTGCATGTATTTGTTTTTCTTTCTAAAGTGAGATTTCAATTCATTGTTACTCAGTTTTGAATTTCTGAACAACTCTCTCTCTCTCTCTCTCTATATATATATATATATATATATATATATATATATATATATATATATATAATATATATATATATATATATATATAATATATATATATATATATATATATATATATATATATATAATATATATATATATAAAATACTTATTTCTTTTCCTGTTTTCGAAGTGGTGACTCCAATCCATTGTTATTAAGTTTTGTGTTTGTGAAAAACTATATATATATATGTGTGTGTGTGTGTGTATTAGAAAGGAGAGGTGGGGAACAGGCAGATATACAAAGGAAAGTCACACACAAAGAGAGTGTGTGTGTGTGTGTGTGAGTATGTGAGTCTAAGTTTGGAGACCAAGAGGTGACATTACCATCAGCAATGACATTAAAACTTCTTTCATAAATGCATCATCAATTAATCCTAAGAATACAAATACAAGAATTCTTCCAGTTAGTCTCCTTTATATTTCTGACATTGGTACAAAGTCGCACACAAGTTTGTCACGGCAGAAGGAAATAATTCCACTAAACTGAACCTACCTACTGCCACTTATTGTATGCATTCCCGATGAAAGTTTGTAGGAGAAAAGAAAATCAACCATGACAATAATTGCATATGGTATTTTCTAACTTTGCTACAAGACCATGAATTTGGGGGAAGGAGACGACCATTGATTTATGGGTAAAATTTGGTAGACAGAAGCTGCGTATGAGTGTGTTTTGCCACATTCATATTAAGACCATTTAAAGAAAAATAGGGAAGATTGTTTGCATCACCTGCAAAGAATATGCCGGCAGCTCAGTAGTGTCAGCCGTTTCAATGTGCAAAGACAATTTCTCACAAAATAGAAATTTATTTTATACTCTTTTACTCTTTTGCATGTTTCAGTCATTTGACTGTGGCCATGCTGGAGCACCGCTTTTATGTTGAAGATTTTTGACACAAGATTACAGATTGTAAGCAATGGTTGTGATTGACCAAATAAAATACAAGTATGACTGGTACTTGTTTGTTGCACTTCCCAAAGGGATGAGAAATAAAATAGTCATTGCTGCTTATGACAACATAAACAACTGCTTCGTATAATGAGACCTCTATTATTATTATTTTTTCTTTCTTTCTTTCTATGATTCATTCAGAGAAGGAAGGGCAACATCAATGACCTTCAAAACTGATGAAGAGGAAATGAAACAAGAAACTTCCATTAAAGTGTCCATCTAATGGGTTTCCATCCTTCTATCCAAATGGTTTTCAACTACTCAATTGCACTCAAAAGGACTGGGTCAATCTAAAACTAAAGCAGAAGACATCTGTCCAAAGTTCTATACATTGAGATCAAACCGGAAAGCATGTAGTTGTAAAGCAAAATTCTTAACCACAGCACCATGCCTCTACCGAACTCTTCAGCAACAAACTATTGAATATTCAGATATATTTATTCTACTCCGTGTGAGTGTGTGTTTATAGCAGTGGTGGTTTTAGTTCATATTCTATTTCTCTTCATCTCTGAGCCGCTTGATCAGCAAAAGCCAACATCACATTCAATTTCGCCACATCTTGCCTCTGTCTCTTACATTCGTTTTCTCTGCGGCATATTTCTCCCGATTCCCAGAAATCTTCATCAAGTCACATCATATAGCCATGCCACTGTTATCATCTCCCCAACACACATTACCTGATGTAGACAATACCAACCATTGTCCTATCACTAGCATTTTGGCTTACATGCAAGCTGATACGGCACATCTAAACGAGCACGCTGAACACATTTCTATCTGACTTAGATATTTAATACCCTTCTTTCACTATCATATAACACTACACACTTATATTCCATATAGTCTACCTCCTGTAGTCCTCATAGATTTCCCATATTCAATTTTTCATATATCACTGTCATGTAACATCACAATATTTACAAGACACCTATTTTGTCAAGTAATATTTCCTAGAACCTCTCTTTAACACCCGAATAACTTGACAAACAAAAATCCATTAGATAATATAATCCCCTTCTTATATAAAAGACAAGACAGTTATGGCTTAAACACTGGTGCTTCTTTCTGTAGGTCTACTTGGCCAGCGTTATCCTGTAGCCAAACAACAACAAATGTCAACATATATATTCTAGTCAACTGTTAGATTCAAGTTAGCTGGTACCCACCCCATATTTCTATTACTCTTTTTCTTAACAGGTTATGCATCTATCCATCTGCTTGCTTAACACTTGCAATGAGACCCAATTACCAGATTATGAAAGCAGCAGCAGCACCTACAACTGCAGACTCTCTCTCTTCTTTTCTTTCCTTCCTATGCACAAGTCATATTATATATAACTGTGTATAATTTAAACAAAACAGAAAAACTAGGTTAGGCACCATCAAATCTATTAATAAAGAATGCTCATTTAGCAAGTTCTCTCTTCTATACACACACCAGTGAAAACACTTTCCTGGGTGTTGGAGGGCAGCTGTGAAAATACTACGAAGAATATGAAAACTTTATAGAGAAATTGCTCAAGACAAAATTTTCAACCACCATTCATAGATACTGGAGAAGACTAGAATGTGTGAAAGTTTGGAAGTGTGGGTGTATATATATATATATTGCATGCAGATATAGAATTTCATACAACTGTAGCCAGAGGGATTAAATGTTAT
>NC_043017.1:4284646-4287146 GCF_006345805.1 Octopus sinensis | reverse complement strand
ATTTTCCCATGGCCCCAAAGGGCACTGCTTGTATAATTGTGATGCCTATTTATAACTACTGTGTGACATCAAAATAAGGAGACACAAACATAGACACACCCCCACATATACACAGACTCATAACTATACATACAAAATGGGCTTCTTTCAGTTTCTGTCTACCAAATCCATTCACAAGGCTTTGATCAGCTCAGGGCTATGGTAAGACACTTGCCTGAGGGGGCTAAGCTATGGGACTGAACTGAAAACCGCACAGTAGAGAAGCACACTCCTTAAATACATAGTGATGACTGCACCTCTCTCTCTCCCTCTTTAGGTAGTTTACATAAATGAAATGAAAATGAGCAAAAAGAAATAACTCAGTGACCTGTAACATACACTTGAACAACAAAGGCAAATAGGCAAATAACATACAACATACAGATTTTCCAGGGCCACCGAGAGCGCACCGGACACCACCCGAGCCACAGCGCTCTACAGGCACCATATCCGTATCACTGGACGAGCCGATTCCACAGACGGGGTCCTTTACGAAGAAGAGAGAACTCTTCCTGGGGCTCCCGGCAACATCTCTGGGCTCGCTTGCTTTGCCGCTGCTTCGCCCGGCTGCCGGCTTCGACGACGGACGCGCTGCTAGGAGCACACCGCATTCCTGCCACCGGACAGGTACTCTCCAAGTTTGGGTTCGGGAATATTAACCCGATTCCCTTTCGATGTGAGGCCGGCCACATACGTACATGTTCGACGGATACGGCACCTTTCATGGAAGCTTTCGCCCGCTTCTTGGTGTATGCTACACTCAGCACTTATGGAGTGTGAGTCTGAATTTTTCACTGTGAATATTTGTGTATGTAGTTTCTTGGATCATAATGAGTATCTATCTATCTACTTACCTCTTTACCTTTCTATTTATGTATCAAAATCAACCTTCACCACAAATATTAATACTATCTATCAAAGCCAACAGAAAACCCCAATACAACCACTGCTATTACCAGCCCACCAACTCCTTAATAACCAATAACATTGATATGAACAAGATGAGCAACTCCATCTAAAATAAGACAATCAGATATTTGGTACCACTATCAGTAGTATCCCAACTTCACTGTCACGACAACCATCAACACTAAAACCAATATAACCAACTCCAACACACCAAATTTTGAATAAAAACAAGAAAAGAATCAGCATGATAGCAATGGCTGTAGCTACATATGTTGTAGGTCAACAAAGCAGTGTATGAGTATGTCTGCGTGTATATGAGTAGAGTGTGATGTTTTTATGTAGATCGGAAAGGTTTAACAAGTGTTTGAATTTGCATAACATAAAAATGACTGTTGAAGCTGCCAGTGCTAATACAGAAAGTACTACTAATCATCCTGAGCACCTGACAAACAAGCAAAAAGGATTACCGAAGGGGGCTACACATCGAAGCAAGTATACAATGTTGATGAAATTGCACTTTTCTATAAGTGTATAACTGCTGGAACTTTTATATCAAGAGAAGAACATTAAACAGCTGTAGAAACTCTGCCAGATCAAGATTGGAGCCTGGTGCAGCCATCTGGTTCACCAGCCCTCAGTCAAACCATCCAACCCATGCTAGCATGGAAAGAGGATGTTAAACAGTGATGATGATGATTACAAAGAGAGTTTACAATGGGCTCAGATTCTACACTGAGCTGTACAAAGAGATGATGCATCATAAACAAAGAGCTTTGGATAAGTTCTTCACTCTTTGAATAAATTTTTGATGATGAAGAAGATAGCAGAATAGTCTCTCTCATTCTCTCAGTAACCTTCATTGACTATTGCAATTTCTCACACAGTAGTCAACATCTTTTGTGATAAGAAAGTCCACTGTTACAACACTACAATTCTTATACATTCCCTAACATATTCCTCTTCAAATGTTTTTATGAATAAATATTGTACTGCTTGTGGTTGGAAATTATTCCCATACATAAAAGTGTTGTTTGTTTTGTTATTGTTGGGGGTTGAATGCATTATCATTTCATAACGTGAAAATCAATAGGAAAATTTATTTCACATTAAGGGCAAGATTTCCAGGAACACATTACTCCTGTAATGTGGAGGATTGCACACAGTATATAGATGAATATTTAAAAACACATTATCATCGTTTTAATGCCCACTTTTCCATACTCATATATGCATCAGATGGAATTTATTGAGGCAGATTTTTAATGGCCTGACATCCTTCCTGTTGCAACCCTTCACCTCTCTCCAAGTAGGGCAATATTTTTCCATGACCAGATGTATTTTCACAGAAAACTGAAAACAAAGAACACTGTTCTGCTTGCACAATGGTGACACAACTATCAAGTGATGTCAAGGCAAGATAAAAATACATCTATATATATATATATATGTATATAAAATACAAAATGGGACAAGAACGCAAAACATCCAAATAGACGATACAAAAAACACGGATGGGTCATTCGAAGCCTTTAATCTTCAGTCAAGAACCAGA
>NC_043017.1:4274646-4279646 GCF_006345805.1 Octopus sinensis | reverse complement strand
AGCCCAAATATCCTTCATTTTATTCTCAGATCCGGCTTATCAGATATACCCTACAATGTCATTCCAAAGATAAACAATCACATCATCTCAAGCTACAAGGTAATGCATAATTAATTAAAAACAATATGAATGAATAAGCATTACTTTTGACAGAAGAATACTAAAAGGTTAAATTGCTCCAATTTTTGTATCTCACAATCATAAAGTATCTCTCATGTTAAAAGCACATCATTTAGGACCACATCCCAATGGAAAACCCTTTTCTTCAGAGCTATGAATACTTCAATCCTACAAAACTCAGGTGAAGTCCACAATGGAGCGTTGCTCTCAGATCTTGGATAATGCTGCTGCTGCTGTTGTTGTTGTTAAGCAACAAGACGGGTGAGGGTGATTAGGTGATGGTCTAGGGCTTAGGGGCAGGAGACCCCAGACCTTAGGAAAAAAAAAAACTTTGGTCATCTTGTAGTAGAAGACTCTTCATTGACGCCCGACACCACTGGGAGGTGGCCCTCAAAGTCGCTGGAAATGGAGATCTCCAGGTCCTAATTCTTGGACGGCTGCTGCTGCACACAACAGACATCCTAGACCAGGGGTTCTCAACCATTCTTACCTATGGACCCCTTTGATTTCAGTTTTTCTTGGATGGATCCTCATAACCATTCAATGTTTAAAAATTACTATCACTCTTTTTTTTTATCTTTTACTTGTTTCAGTCATTTGACTGCGGCCATGCTGGAGCACCGCCTTTAGTCGAGCAAATTGACCCTAGGACTTATTCTTTGCATGCCTAGTACTTATTCTATCGGTCTCTTTTGCCGAACCGCTAAGTTACAGGGACGTAAACACACCAGCATCAGTTGTCAAGCGATGTTGGGGGGACAAAGGTAGACACACAAACATATATACACTCACATACATATATATATATATACGACGGGCTTCTTTCAGTTTCCGTCTACCAAATCCACTCACAAGGCTTTGGTTGGCCCAAGGCTATAGTAGAAGACACTTGCTCAAGGTGCCACGCAGTGGGAATGAACCCAGAACCAGGTGGTTGGTAAGCAATCTACTTACCACACAGCCACTCCTGCGCCTATTATTATATTTTTATATCAAATATTAGCAATTGTATAAAAGATTTGTCAAAATATATTTTGTGCATTGTAGAAATATAACCAATTTATTACACACAATTTTTAACAACAAAATATGATCCCTGCAAGAATCGTATGGGCCCCTGTCCTTGACTGTATCCAGAAAATGGCCAGTCATCTGACTGACATAAAGTCACACACAAACAATCTCCAGCCACTGACCCACAAGCATGCAGTTTCTTTTCACTGCCTTTTCTGCTGTTTTAAACGGTCTCTACTCCATAAATGTAGCTGTGCTCATCATACCACCTCAACTCAAGTACTCTTGTCCTAAATGTATCTCTTCAACCTCCTCCTTTAGTGTCCGACTCCCTGGGCCCGACACAACTCACTTCACCCATTTCTTCCACCCTAGAATGTCAACCCTCAGGAATTTCCTTTCTGTTCCTATCTTTTCTATAAATGTTAACTTATTCAAGATTCAAGAGGAACACTGATAACAATCTTTCCCCTTCCTCGAGACCTAGTAAATAAATAAAGAACAAATCTACGTATATGCACATACACATAAATACAGACATATATAAATATATATTCACACTTAAACACACGTATATACAAACCTACATATATACATATACGTTATACACACATACGCAATAAATATACACTTGTACACACAAGTTGTGTGTGTATTGGTCCTGGATATGGCCAAAATGTCTTTAATCAGAGGTCATCTCGGACAGTAATGAGCGGCTCCTCAAATTTAGAGAAGAATTGTTTAATGTTTACTTGCTCACAATTATAGTGTGTTGCACGCGAATGCAAAATCGCCCATCTTCGGTGGTAAGGCTATAATGCTAACAACAAAATTGATATACTGTCACGAAAAATATACCTACACATACATATACCTACATATATATATATATATATATATATATGTATGAGCGAGGTGCTCGTACCTATTAAAAGAAACACACGAATATTATTTAGACACAGAGGGACTAAATAGGAAAGACATTTTCCTGACCTAGAATCATATCAACTGACAACAGGCTGAACTTTAAAGAAATCACACACAGTACACAAAGACAATGTGGAGAGAGAGAGAGAAGAGAGAAAGAGAGAGAGAGTGAGAGAGTGTGTGTGTGTGTGTGTGTGTGTGTGTGTGTGTGTGACTATTAACACAATCCCCAAATACAGAGGGAACAAGACATTAGTATGAGCATGGTGGAACGTTAATCTCTTCTCTAACAAATAAGGAGAAAAAAAAAACCATATTGCTAAATCTTTTTCTTGTGTACAATCAGTTCCGTGACGTTTGGCTGACTATACACACACTACCAGGTGCCCCCATCCTACACACATACAAAACGAGGATAAGTATTTATATACAGCTGTTGTCAGGGCTTATCAAGCAGAAGTATGTCAGGGCAGATCGAGCAGAACTGCAATCAAAAACATCCTGTCTTTTTGTTTATAGTGGACAATGTTTCCCTCTCATTTCTAAGACAGTAGTGTGCGATATGAGGGAGATTTAACTGCCATTTCTAATACGCTGAGCGACCACATTTAGCTCAGAGTTTCTAGGTTGATGTCGCTCCCCAGATTAGCAGTAAGGGAGCAAATGCACTCCTTTTGTGAACTGCCTGTCTTATTTTATTTTAATACCTTTTTTTCTTCAGTCATATCTGTGACTTACCTAAAACAATGAATCCTGCTTTGTTTAAAGAGGTAGAGTGTGATTTGATGGAGATTTTGATTCTATTTCTAACCTTTCAAACAACCACTGAGTTGGCTAATTAGTCCCCTAATGTTTGCGGTATTGGGCGAGAGACATGGGAAGGCAAGATTATTTTACATTATACGACGAAGGTATAATTGTAGCCTTAAAAAAAAACCCTAGTTTGTATTTTTGGAGCGTGAGATATGGCTGTGTATTTATCAGGTAGTCTCCCCACCGCCTTCCTAAAATAAATACCTGTACAGTTCCAAGTAGCCCCGAGAATGCGAGGAAGTAGGTAGGTACATGGGCAGTAGGTACAAATCTAAGTAAATCCTAGCCTAAATTTCCATTGGATACCTGCATATTCTCAGTTTATAAAAGTCGTCGAGGTCTCTCAAGACTGTCGAAGTACCTTACAAATTAGGTGTTATTAGGGATCTGTACATTTCTGTGGAGATGCGGAACAGCAGGGGGTCATCAGACATGCGTACCATATTCTAAGCAGCCTCTGATGTTTGTAGGGATCACGCTAGTTAGCTTTGTGTGTGTGTATGTGTGTGTAAATATACACATCTCCACATACAGTGACACGTATATATATGTGTGTGTGTGTGTGAATATATATATATATTAGAAGAAATGAGGTACTCAGAAGATCGGATGGTTTATATTTACAGATATTTATTTGTATATTACATTTTATATATATATATCATATCACTTAGATCATTAGCGTTTTCTCCCATTCTAGTGGGGTTTTCAAATATATATATATATATATATATATATACACACACATGAATCTATGCATATATTTACAGGTATATATCAATACACATATTAAGCCAAAAATGTACATGCATTCCGATATAGATATGCACATATATATATATATATGAGAACTAGGGACATTTTCCCCCCTTCATACTAATACGTGCGATATATGCCTTGAAAATACACACATTACCCCAGTCACACTAAACATGTATTAACATAGACACGGGGAAAATAGCACACCTTACTAACAACAACTTCACCAACTCACACAAACCAGCTGTACTAACACAACTACACGAACATATATTTAACACAGCTGTACTCACAACTGCCACACTTACAACCAAACACACATGCACACAAACCAGTCTACATTAACACTCCATCGTGCCTACATTATCAGCCGCATTAAACACATTAACGCACCTATATATCAACATTTAACACATTTCTCACACGACACAGCAACATTTTAGCATATCCACACAGCAACACTCAACGCATTTTATATATTAATATGTCCAAAGCGACAGTCGCTGGATACAGCCACTCTGGGACACACCCAGGGAATTTTACCACCCAACACTGGTTAAAGTAGACCAACAGAATGTTTAACCAAGCAGAGGTTTTTTGTCAAGATACACGTACGTACACACACACTAGGTACTCTAGCAGGTTGACAACTGCATCAAGCACTTGCGTTGGTACGCTCGCTCGCTCTCTCTCTTTCTTTCTCGCCAATCTTCCTCCTAAACTCAATACATTGCAACACTTTTAAAGTGATGTAGTGGGTGGGTTTGTGTGTAGCAGGCACTGGCAGCCTTGTGAATGAAGCAGAGAGACTGAGAACGGTCAGAGAGAGAGAGAGGAGAAGAGAGACAGACAGAACGGTGGAAGGCAAAGAGAGAGAGAGAGCAAGAGCCAGGGAGAGAAGTAGCAAGACATGCAGAGAGAATTAAAGAAACGGAGAGAGAGAGAAACGGATAGTGTCAGAGAGAAAGAAAGAAAAGCAGAGACAGACACAATGAGAAGCAGAGGAAGACAGATGAAGAGATAGAGACACAGATAGAAAGCGATGACATATATAATGTGCGTGTGTAGATAGAGAGAGAGAGAGAGAAAATGTCTTCTGGGAGGTGACATCTACAAAATGATGATGGAGGGAAGGTTGTCATCAAACGATGTGATGAGCGAGAGAGAGTGATGGAGAGATCTGTTGTGAGACAGATTTAGCCTCAAAGAGGAGATCGTTTACAGTTGAGTAACAAATATAACCACCGAATTCTCTCAAATATTGTTCCATGCTAATCCTATCTTATAAAGGATGGCAGAGCATGCAAAATAGGATGATGACAGCACGCCAACTTTTGAAATAATTCATCATACAATCATATTTTATG
>NC_043017.1:4269646-4272146 GCF_006345805.1 Octopus sinensis | reverse complement strand
CAAAAAGGAGAGAAGGAAAAAATAAGATGGGCAATTATATATTAGGGAAAGAAATTGCTTTTAATGTAATTCACTTGCTTCTTTTCTTTTACCTTAATTAGTTGGTGTCTTTGGTTAGTGTTTATTTCTTACAATCGTTAAGCTAGCCCTAAAAAAAAAAAAGAGAAATTATATTTTGAGTAATTAAATAAAAACTAACAAAAATCAATAAATCTTATAATAAAGAAAATTCTATTTTGATTTTCTGAAATGAAACTAGAATAGTTTAATTTCCGATGATTTGTAACTTTTAAGCACAAGATCCCTAAATTTGAGTTGGAGGAACAAGCTGATTCCGTCGCCCCACTAATGTCTTAACAAAGCTGTAGATATTTTAAGGGGAGTATTATAATTAACGAAACCAAACTCAGTATTTAACTGATGCTAATAAGTTGTAGCTCAGCGACAACAGACCAACAATTTTAGATCATAGTAGTCAAATCAACCACAGTATTTGGCTGGTACTAATATAACTGCTACTAAAACTAATAATAATAATAATGGTTTCTTCATCAGCTACTAGGGTTCGAAACACAATGGATTTATCTTTTTAAACTTATACACAAATTTTCAGGGGTGGGTAAAGTCGACGAGATCGATGAGTATTATTAGACCGGTACTAATAACAATAATTAATAATAATATTAGAGAGACGGGAGAAATCGGGAGCAATTTCTGGTTTTGAAAATGGCCCTGGTAAATAAAAGAAATGTCGTCAGAGGACCCTCCTCATGCAGAACCGTGTGAAAAGAATGAAGCAAATTAGGTGAACGGAAGAGAGAAAAAAAGGAAAGCGAAAAGGAAGGAGTATGGAACAAGCTGTATTCTTATGTGTTTCTTTGACAATGAAGTGGGGTGGAAACCTAAAGCACTCTGCCGTTATCATCTCAATCATCGTCGTAATGATGATGAGGATGATGATAGTAGTAGTGATTGAGGTAAACTCCTTTCGCAAGGTGTTTGTCAAAATGTATATCTTGTGCACGTGCTCTTTCTTTCTCTCTCTCTCTCTCACTCTTTCGCCGTCTTTATCTATCTATCTGTCTATCTCAAGAAATAGTTGCACACTGTGAGAGAGAGAGAGAGAGATTGGAGGAGAATGGGGCAGACAGAGGGGGACAGACAAAGTGATGGAGTGAGAGTATAAAGAGAGAGAGAGTGGTGAAGACAAAGAGAAGGAGTGTGAAGCTGAGAGAGGTACAGAAGCGAGTGAGTATAAGGCAGAGGAAGTGCTAAGGGGAAAGCGAAAAGTGTGAGGAAGAAGGGAAGAAAAGCCTGACAGTGAGTTAAAGACTGACAGAGTGAGGGAAAAAGAAACAGAGGGAGTGAGAAAAGAGAGTGAGGAGGAAGTGTCACACAGACAGAAAGGAAAGAGAGATAGAAAACCCCTGAAACGGCTAAAGTGTCAAATAACCCTACTTCCGTCACCACCGACTGACTTTTTGTTCGATCAAATCTCAGGCCAAGTTATGTAGGGTGTCCGAAGGGCTGCGCACGAGAGTCAACCACCGACTTTTACCTTCCTTTATAATACAAACAATAACAACCTCAACCGACATAAGAATCTCGACATCGTCGTGTTATCTACTAGAAATAGCAGCCAAGACTCCCTTCAACTCATTCATACACTACAACCTTATAAAGAAATGGTTGGGTAATGTATTCCTGGGTTAGGCTCGGTGGCCCTTAGGGAAAAGACAGGATGGTTGCGTTTGTACTACCACCTTTGATCATAGGTCCGCACGATCAGGGTTGGGTTGGGTTGGGTTGGGCTGCGGTTAAACAACAACAACAACAGCAGTGACAACTACATGTCTTCAGTCCTGACACTAAAGCATTGGAAGACAGACAGAGACGTGAGTGACACGGGTGGAGAGTGGGGGGGGGGACATATTCTACCCCACCCCCACCTTCACAGGTTTAAGGCGTTGTTGCTTTGCCGTAACAACCAGGCTATCTTCTCCCAGCATTGTTTCTACTGAATAAATTACATCCATCTACCTACCTATCTATATATGTATCTATCTACCTCTCTGTACGTATGCACACACACAGATATGCACGCACACGCATCATACACCCTGTCTAGCTTTTATTCTTCGTTCTCTCCATGAATATATATATATATATATATGTGTGTGTGTGTGTATACCGGAGTAAGCACATATATGTGAAACAAGGTGGGAAAAAAAGAGTACTCAAATACCAGAGGTAGAGTAATATGCTTTATTTAAAAGCAGCAGAAATATAACAAAAGCTATTACTCAGAGTTTCACGTTCCCGTTCGTCGGACAGTTTTGTTAAAATAGAACCTATATAGAACATATATATATATGTGTATATATATATGTGTGTATGTATGTATGTATTTCCATATATATATATATATATATAGAGAGAGAGAGAGAGATTGAAATATATATATATATACTGAGATATATGTATGTGTATTGAGATGGAT
>NC_043017.1:4087146-4267146 GCF_006345805.1 Octopus sinensis | reverse complement strand
TTCTTCGTGGGGGAAATTTTTCTCTTGCCTTTTAGAGCTCAGCCAGAAATCTACACCAAATAGTTAAAATGTAGAGTACAAGGAAATTAACAATGTTCCGCGTCAGCAAAAAATAGATGTCTATCCAGTTGCATGTGTCAGTTTGTGTGCTTCTACGATGTAGAGCGTGCATCATTTGCATTACGGAAACACTGGTTGCAGAATGTTGCACGTACAGCAATTGAGAAGTTTAACCACAAATTCTGAACAAACAGTAATTCGGCAATCTTTCGTCTCTAGTAGACCTTTCCGTCGATTTCCGTAAAAAACTTCTTTGTTTTTACACACATACATGCATACATACATATACACGTACACCGAGTAAAAAATTTCAGTTATCTCTCTCTTTCACACATTACTCTGTCTCTTCACACACACTAACAGAAGCACTTCACTTATACAACATACTGTCTGTCTCCCACATCCCATGAAACACACACACACATATACATCAATGCTTCACATGCACGGTAACTTCAAAAGAACTTCCCTCGTCATACAATCGCTTTCTCTTAGTCTCTTTCGCTCTCATTACTTCAAAAGTTCCCGCAAGCCCATATGTAAAAAAAAAAATTTTTTTACGGAAATCGACGGAAAGGTCTACTAGAGACGAAAGGTCGCCAGATCGCCAGTAATTCTGTTCTTTCAAGAAGTCTTGTAAATTCTGGCAATTTTTAAAAACTAAAATCGCGATGTGTACTTTATTTTTAACCTCAACTCCTACACATTCGTTTCTCCGTCCAACCTTGCCTTTGTTTGTATGTGCGCCAATTCAACTGACCTTGATTTTCCATAATACTTCCAAAATACTTGCCCCGCATCTTGCTCCCTTTTCAACGCCCCTTTACCGGGTTTGCACGTGCACCAACTCAACCCATCTAAGTTTTGATGATAACTTTAATTAGACATTTACAGCGAGGAAAATACATGACAGTATTTTTTCATAGATCTGAAGTGAAACTTAAACTGAGACAGTGTTTGGATGTGTGGATCATAGGGCAGCGGACTCGCGGTCATAGGATCGCGGTTTCGATTCCCAGACCGGGCGTTGTGAGAGTTTATTGAGCGAAAACACCTAAAGCTCCACGAGGCTCCGGCAGGGGATGGTGGTGATCCCTGCTGTACTCTTTCACCACAACTTTCTCTCACTCTTACTTCCTGTTTCTGTTGTACCCGTATTTCAAAGGGGCCGGCCTTGTCACTCTCTGTGTCGCGCTGAATATCCCCCGAGAACTACGTTAAGGGTGCACGTGTCTGTGGAGTGCTCAGCCACTTACACGTTAATTTCACGAGCAGGCTGTTCCGTTGATTCGGATCAACCGGAACCCTCATCGTCGTAACCGACGGAGTGCTTCCATCATCATCCGGGATCAACGATCACACTAAGATACAAAGGGCTGATAAACATGATGGTCGGTCAGTCAAACTAAACTTAATGATTATATGACAATTTACAAACAGTGGAAGGTACAACTCGAGATGCAAACATTTTCTTTAACTTATAAAGTCTCATTTAAAGTCTAATTAAGCAATATTTCCTCTCATTTAACCCCCACCCCCTCCTGCTTTCATTTTCTTTCATTTTTGTGTCTGAAGTAATAAATTAACTATTTTTTACTAACTTAGAACATCACTAATTTCTTCGGATTCTACTGTTTTAACATTTTGGTGTGGGTTTCTCACCTTATTACTGCCACTTGGATTTAACAAGTGTCCGAAGTTTGAAAGTGTTTAGTTACAAAAAAATTATAAAAAAATCTGGCTGATTGGCTGGCTTCCGTGCCGGTGGCACGTTACAAGCACCAACCGATTGTGGCCGATGCCAGACTCCCCTGGCACCTGTGCCGGTGGCACGTAAAAAGCACCCACTACACTCGCGGAGTGGTTGGCGTTAGGAAGGGCATCCAGCCGTAGAAACTCTGCCAGATTCAGACTGGAGCCTGGTGCAGCCCCTGGCTTCCCAGACCCCGGTCGAACCGTCCAACCCGTGCTAGCGCGGAAAACGGACGTTAAACGATGATGATGATGATGATGATGTAGGTCAAAAAGTAAAGATCCAGAACCACTAAATTCCTTAGCAATACTGAATGTTCAAGAACCAAATGAAGGGCAGGTTTTCAATCCCGAGATCATCCTGATTCAAAAAAGGTGTAATATGTCTATGTAAAGCAAATGTAAACTGAGATACAGGGGTCCCAGACAGACAGAATTTCATTTTTATTATATGGAAACAAGTGAAATCGGAATCGAAATTGAACCAATCCTATGACTGGCACCTGGCAGATGCCAGGACCCCTGGACTAGAGATACGTAAAAAGCACTATCTGAATCGTGGCCGATGCCAGTGCCGCCTCGACTGGCTTCCGTGCAGGTGGCACGTAAAATGCACCAATCCGACCGTGGCCGATGCCAGCCCCGTCTGGCACCTGTACGGGTGGCACGTAAAAAGCACCCACTACACTCACGGAGTGGTTGGCGTTAGGAAGGGCATCCAGCTATAGAAACACTGCCAGATAAGACCGGAGCCTGGTGCAGCCTTCTGGCTTCCCAGATCCCCGGTCGAACCGTCCAACCCATGCCAGCATGGAGAACGGACGTTAAACGATGATGATGATGATGATGATGATGATGAGATGAGTGGAAAGAAACCAGCAAGTGACTGTAAAGGTACTAATGAAAAAAGAAGTTGTAAAGGGACTATGCTGGACATGAAACTTTTGTAAACTTGATATTTTACTATGGTTTAATGTGGGAGCACCCAATTCATCATCATCATCATCATCATCATCATCATCATTGTTTAACGTCCGTTTTCCATGCTGGCATGGGTTGGACGGTTCAACTGGAGTCTGGGAAACCAGGAGGCTGCACCAGGCTCCAGTCTGATCTGGCAGTGTTTCTACAGCTGGATTCCCTTCCTAATGCCAACCACTTATTCTTTGTAAGCTTAGTACTTATTCTTTCGATCTCTTTGCCAAACTGCTAAGTTACGGGGACATAAACACACCAGCATCGGTTGTCAAGCGATGTTGGGGGGGACAAACACAGACACACAAATAAACATACACGTATATATATGCATATACATATATACGACGGGCTTGTTTCAGTTTCTGTCTACCAAATCCATTCATAAGGCTTTGGTTGGCCCAAGGCTATAGTAGAAGTCACTTGCTGAAGGTACCACACAGTGGGACTGAACCCGGAACCATGTGGTTGGTAAGCAAGCTACTTACCACACAGCCACTCCTTTTCAGACCAATCAATCAATTAAAAGGGACCAATCAAAATTGAAACCAGGATCATCAGAGTTGAAACTGGAACCAATGGGAATATCACACAAGGGTCTGAAGCAGAGGTTCTTAACCAGGGTCCACATGGCCACCCATCAGGACCCCTAAAACATTTTGTTATTAAAATTTGTGTGCAATACATTGCTTATACTTGTGCAATACACAAAATATTTTAACAATATTTTTACACACTTCTTAATAATATTTAATTATAAAAATATAATGGGATTTCGATGTTACTCAGTTGGTCCCTCCTAGTCATTTGATGTCTTAAAATCCCATTACATTTTTATAATTAATGTCCATTTTTCCATGCTTGCCTGGATCAGAGAGAATTTTCTGTATACTCTACAAAATGTATGGGATTCAGAAGGACATCCAGTTGTAGAAATGAAGCAAATGACATGTATAAGCAGTTAGTCTTTGGGACCTGTAGCTCCAAATGGGGGAGGGGGTGACTCAGACTGTCCAATCCATGCCAGCATGAAAAGTGGATGCTAATGATGATGATGAAAATGATGATTGAATCCCAGTTCAATGGTCCCATCCCAGAGCTATATAATTATATGATTACAAGTAGAAAGAAATATTTTTTCAATGCCTAAGTACTGATAGAACAGTATATCTATATATATATAAAGCTGAAGTTGTCTGTGTATGGCAGGTTTGGTAGCCTTCAACTAACACTATCTCCTCCAAGACACTGCGGCGCAAGTTGACTAAAAATTGAGAGTATGATAGAAGAAGGCTTACTCTTCATTCCGTAGAAGATAAAATTCAAATCGGACCATGTTAACACCAAAAATTATTTACATCAAAAAGGTGCTCTTTTTTTCTATGAAAATCCCTATTTTTTATGATTTTTTGACTGCTGTGTCGCCGTTTTTCGGTGTATTTCAACCAAAAAAATGTTCATTTAAAGAGAATAACAAGCTACATAATGCAAAATTTTTACTTTTCAAGAATTCCAATTCTAAAAGGTCGAAATAAACCCGAGCAATGCCAGGCGATACTGCTTGTATGGGATAAAATCCCTTACAGAGCAAAAAAATCTGTCAGCAACCAGCCATGAGAATCATGGCTGGTTTCTGACAAATTTTTCTGCTCTGTAAGGATAATATCCGATATACACTGTTCTATCAGTACTTACGCATTGAAACAATATATCTTTCTACTTGTATTACAATACATTTCAGTGCTTCAAAAACAAAATTATGTTTGTTTACATATGACATAATAACTATATGATTGTTACATTGATGACTATATTGTTGCCCCTTCTCTCATCCCTGAAGAGCTAAACTTTTTCATCTCCCTCATTTCCTTCATCAGCATCTTACACACCTCTCTCTCCATTTCACCTGCTCCATCTCTGATACTTCACTCTGTTTCCTTGGCATTACTTACTGTATTGACCATCCATCAGCCTCTCAACTTTCATTTTCTTCAAATCCACTAACTTCCACTCCTACCTTGACTTCCGTCCCCACCCATACCAAGTACACGATCTCCTTGGCCCAGTCTCCCCATCTCTGCCATGTCTGCAGCCGTAGCCATGATCTTAAGACTCATGAAGAGTGACTGGTCTAGTTATTCAATACACTTATCCACACACCTATATTCAAGCCACTTTCTCCAACATCCATACCACTACCTACATCTTTCAGCCTTCACACTTTCATCTACACCCTCATCTACACAATGCATGCTTTTTCTCTTCGCCTACCATTCCACCACCGTCTCCTCCAGTATGCCATCCTCTACCTCTTCCACCATTCGAAATCTGACCAGGTCACCTTTCATTTCTTTCCTTACCCACCTCTTCCTGCTTTTAAGCATCTCTGCTTCCTATGCAGGCTCGTCATTCATAGTTCTTTCTTCATCACACCCTGTTCCACTCCTAGATCATTTTTCTGCTTTTTCCTTTCCAGTACCTCTGCCCTCACTACCTCACTAGACTTAAACATTGCATCTTCCATACAACGGATTCTTTCCTCTGCACCTATTCAATGTTCCTTTTGAAGTTCAATTTATATCAAGAAAACTCTCTCCCTCCTCCCATCTGCCACTTTTGCTAACTCGACATCCATTTAGCACCCATAGACACCCTTCCACATTTAAACTCTTTTGCCATTTACTTCTCATTAAGACCATTTTTGTTCGTCTTTCTTTCGTTACTCCCTTTTTATAATTCCCATAGCATTGCCTCCTTTTTATCTTCTTAGCATTTATGCTATTTTACCTTGACCTTGGACTTCATTATTTTCTTGAATTTCTAACCCTGTTAAAGATTCTACCACCTCAAACTTTTTTAGACTTTTAATCTCATATTCAATTTTTATTCTTTATTTCAGAGTCACACACTTGAAAACACTTTCCAGCTCCTACTTTTTTGTTTATGCCTATGTACACTTGATTAAAACCTTTTTTTCTTTTGTACCTTGCAAACACCATCCTACAGCACTTCCTCAAAACACACACACACACCACACAGAAGAGGTTGAAGATAAGGAAGAATGAATAAATAAGTTGTAATGGAGACATAGGTCAAAGATGGGACAATGCAACTAACAAATAGGTTGGCATAGTTGGGACCCATTCTTGTACCCATGGCCACCCCAGTGGTCTGTTGTTAGATCTTAATCATAAAAGAGAAATTATAAAAGCAAGAAGGGATTCAGATAAAGGGAAGAAAATAAAGGCATTGGTATAGCGGGTGGACTGAGGTTAAGGAAGTGCTGGAGAATCAGGAGGTTTTCTTTGTGATGGATGACAGTATATGAGATGATGACCATAGTGATAAAAGGTAAGAGAGGTTGGGAAAAGGGGACTTGAAGAGATGGAGTGTATAGTCTTAGTATTGTGGATGTTGGAGGAGAGAGTAACAACTAGAAGTGTAAGAGAAACACTCCCCACCACACACATATAATTGTCTGGCCCTATCAAAGTTGTATATGATCCCTACTCTTCAACTTTCTTGATGAAGTGGAGTAGCATGGAAAGTAAATTCAGTCACGGGAGAGAAATATAAAGCTATGAAGTAGTACTGTCATATTTTGTTTAAATGTGGAGTATCAAAATGTCCTTACTATTTTATTCTTGGTTTGAGATAACTTGCCAACTCGAATTGCCGTCTGCCAGCCTCGTCTGGCACCTGTGTCGGTGGCACATAAAAACACCATCCGAGCGTGGCCGTCTGCCAGCCTCGTCTGGCACCTGTGTCGGTGGCACATAAAAAACACCATCCGAGCGTGGCCGTCTGCCAGCCTCGTCTGGCACCTGTGTCGGTGGCACATAAAATCACCCACTACACTCTCGGAGTGGTTGGCGTTAGGAAGGGCATCCAGCTGTAGAAACACTGCCAGATCTGACTGGCCTGGTGCAGCCTTCGGGCTTGCCAGACCCCAGTTGAACCGTCCAACCCATGCTAGCATGGAAAGCGGACGTTAAACGATGATGATGATGATGATGATGAATTCCCTATAATTATTCATTGAGCCCTTTTTGTAAATCTGTTGAATTCATGTGTATTATATTACACACACGTATATATAATCCTGTTTATATATGCATGTATCTTCCCAGATTTATATCACTACCTATCGATCAATTTTGTTATCTACATATCTCCGTCGACTCATCTATCAATTTCTAAATAGCTATTTATGTGTATTTGTTTATTATCGATCTGTCAATCTATATATCTATCGATAAATGTTTCTAATTATATTTGCGTTCTTTGAATGATATGATGGAAAGGGTCCGAGTAGTAATAATTTTAATGTCTCAACTTTCTGAGTTCAAACGTCGGCGATGTGTATCATGTTTTCAGAGGTTGATAAAACAAGTTCTAATTACGTTACTTAAGTTGCTTCAAGTCAGTGTATATTCTCCACTACTGTTTTGTGGAATTATTCTTCAATTTTTATGAATCACGTGCATATTTAGGTAAAACGTAGTAACCACCTACATACAGTGCATGTATGTGTTTATTTTCATCACTGAAATTAATGCGTGTGCTTGCTTGTTAGTGTATGAGCGTGAAATTGTGTCTGTGCGCATAACTGAGTCTCTGTATGTATGCGTGTGTGTGTGTGCATGCGGGCACATGTATGCATGTGCGTGTTTTTTAGATATACATTCATATGTACACATCTGCATGCGTGCACATATAAAGTAAGCTACGGGCACAGATATACTTTCACGCTCATATACTAATAAGCAAGCATATCCATTATATATGTGTGTGTATGTGTGCGCTGCTATGTATGTGCATCTGTAACTGACTCATCTTCATAAGAGAGGAGGCAATCAGAACCAGTTGCTGCTACTACCCCTGTTACAAGTGCCCCTCCTTCGCTTTTCCATTTCCAGGCTGCTGCTGCCACTAATTTCATGCCGGAAGTGTGTAAAACGCAACAACACAGTTCGGCAGCACAAGTTGTTTTGTCACGGAACGAAGGAAAAGAGTATCAACAACAGATACTTAAACATCGCCATCGCTTCCACCACAGACTCCATCTCCATCATCTCACAACAACAACAAAGTACCTCACGGAACGTCGCTTACCCTGCAAGAATTGGTGTAACATAGGCTTAATTAATTTAGCTGATTGGCCACATTCTTCATTGATACCCACCCATGGGCTTGGTCGCTTATTTCAATAAATAAGAACATTTTTATTCAGATCTTAATCCACTCCCTTATACACTCTTTGTTTTTACATGTCTTCACTCCCGTCTATTGTTTACCACGATACACTAATACTCAGTCTCCTGGCAACTACAAACACATCAAAACTAACGGATTTTTGGATTTCTAGTTAAAGGCGTCCTGCCTTCGTTCTTTTTCACTTCGCTGTGATCTTAGTGCGACCATCAGCCAGAACTTTCCTTGGTTGAAGCCTCAGTTTATATAATCAGAACCATCACCTGCAATACTAATAACGAGAACACCTGGCTACCCAATTAAAAGACCACCGTTCCCATAATTATAAGGTAAGGCAGAAATTCTTTATTTTAAAAGCATCCGTAACCCAAATTTTGGGCAACTTATTCGCTCATGGAATTCATGGTGCGCAAATGGTTAGAATTCTACACATCAGTAAATTCCTTGTTTCCTTGGATTCTACTCTTCTACTACATACATAAACGTATAAATGTATATTGACTATCAAACCTTGATAATTTCATTTATATTCATTCATCTATGATAAATCGTGAACTGTTTCTTTTATCTCCCACAAAGTTATAATCTTTCTTTGGTAAAATCAATTTAAAACACCAAAATTATTAAATGCATTACATTTAATATACATCGATTTTAGCATGTTTTAAACTAGTTTTCTTTGCTCTTTTCTATATTTATTTATCTCTTATTTTCATTTTAATATTCAGTTTGTTTAGAAATCCATTTTTTTTCCAAACAATTTTGGTATTTTAAACTCTTGGACTTATAATATGTTGCCTTGGCTTATAACGATTTAACCAAAATTGAATTCCATAAATTCCAATGGCTATATCTATATCGAAGGTCAGTTTCCTCAGTTTCTTGCGAATAAACTGAAGGTTAAACCCAGTTTAATCGATCGTATAGACCACAGTCCTTTCGACCTGGCACTTATTTTACCGACTTATTTGGGTTTCATCGGGGAAGTGACTTCGTCCTCAAACCATTGGGATCAGTTTCTGTTTCGTGTAGGTAAACTGAGAGGTAAATTTCGGAGGTTTCGTGTTGCGACTGAGGGTTAAAGCTAGGTGCTAAGGATAATGATTAACTAACCAAGAATTTCGTAGGCTTAATTAATAATCAGCTTTTCCGTTGACTGTGAACCAGTTTCTTATGTATTAAACTAAAACAATTATTTCTTAGGTTATTTCTATGTTTTATTTCAATCTCTCCTCAGCTGTTGTGTTAGAAACTATTCTGTTATATTTCTCTAACTTTTCAATGTCCAAATATTTGTTAGCTCGAGCGCTAGGAATAGTCATATCTCCATCAACTCCTGCGTTGATATCTAAGGTACAAAAAAAAAAGTCTAAGGCCACATTGGATAATGTAGTTCTATAAATTCGTACAAAGGAAAAAGGAAAGAAACGGGATGGTCGTGGTTAGCATGTCTTTGATCGAGCCTTTCAATCAGTGTTGATCTGGGCTAAACGTGACAGCCACCTGTATTAATTAGGTGTTTGTGCTCACAGGAAGCTGTTTGCTTCATCGATATTGATGGCTTATTTGGTTGCTGTGTTTGTTGTTCTATTGTCGCATAAACACTGCAGTAACCTTGCTACTTTCGCCTTAATTGTTCTTTGGAGATGTTTAAGCCAGCAGAGGAAGACCTCTACACGTTCGATCGAAAATTCCCCTTAAATCAAGAAAGAAATGGACGAGCAACGACAACTATTGGGAAATAGCAACCAAAATCTCTCAAATCCATGTTAAAGAAGAAAAAAAAAAAAGGGGGCGCATTAGATATAACTGTTTGAAAACGGCGGGAATGTCTGGGAGGCTTGTTATTCGCGGTGGGTTTTTTGTGAACGCAAAACTTTCCCATATTCAGCATAGTCGTTATTAATGTGGTTTGTTGCTATATATGTATGTATGAGGCATGAAAGACAATATTGACCTCGGAATTCTGAGTTCAGATTTCGCCTAGATCTGCTTTGCTTTTTATCCCCACCCCCTCCCAAGGGTGCCCACTAGTAAGTGAGGCCCTGGAGAGATGAAGAGTAAAGTATCAGTCCAAGTACTGCGGTCGATGTAATTGACTTGACCCTCTCTCCTCAAAATTGCTCTCCTTGTACCAGTATTTGAACCCATTCTCTGCTTTTCATCCTTTTGGGGTCGATAAGATAAGTACCAGTCGATTTACCCCCCTCTCCTGAAATTACTGGCCTTGTGCAAAAATTTGAAACCATTATTTTTATTACTGTAATTAAAATGATGACGATGATGACATACCTGCCATATTTTATTCAAGTACCTCAAGTATCAGCTTTTACTCTCAGTACCCTTTCATATATGCCATAACCCCCACCTACCCTACCTGCTCACTGCAGCCTTCCTTATGTATTACTTCATCTCCCCCTCCTCACCTCTCCTATACCTTGTTCATCAGCCCGTTACAGTCTGATCTATCCCTCCTGTGCCACAGCTACCTTTCATCTTACGCCCCCTCCATGCTGATATATCCTATCAACTGTACCTCTTCTACCCACAATTTCTAACCATCTGTTACTCCCTTCCCCTGACCCACTATCTATATCCCCTCTTATGCTCACCTTGCTGTACCTTGAGAATTTCCTTTGTAACTCTATCACTACCATCCTTATCTCCTTTCCAGTTACCCCTATATAATGTGTGTATTCCCTGTATCTCTCGCAAGACACCTATGCTTGTCCCTCTATCATTCTTTAGTCTTTCAACACTTGGTATAAAGCTGTCTTCCTGCCTACCACTTTCTCCCTGTTCTCTTTCTGTCTCGCCAGTTACTTGGCAATCTCACTAGTGCTGGTGGCATGAAAAAGTATCTGGTACATACTGTAATACGGTTGGCATAAGGAAAGGTATCCAGTTGCAGAAACCATGCCGAAGCTGACACGGGAGCTCAGCGCAGCCCTGTGGCTCACTAGATCCTGTCAAGCCATCCAACCCATGGATCAAATTATGATATATATATATATATATATATATCATCATCATCATCATCATCATCATCGTTTAGCGTCCACTTTCCATGCTAGCATGGGTTGGACGGTTCGACTGGGGTCTGGGAAGCCAGAAGGCTGCACCAGGCCCAGTCTGATCTGGCAATGTTTCTACGGCTGGATGCCCTTCCTAACACCAACCACTCCGTGAGTGTAGTGGGTGCTTTTTATGTGCCACCAGCACAAGTGTCAGACGAGGCTGGCAAACAGATGGTGCTTTTTATATGCCACCGGCATGGGGGCCAGGCGAGGCTGGCAACGATATATATATATAAGGCAAGCTGGCAGAAACGTTTGCACACCAGGTGAAATGCTTAGCGGTATTTCGTCTGTTGTTACGTTCTGAGTTCAAATTCCACCGAGGTCGACTTTGCCTTTCATCCTTTCAGGGTCGATAAATTAAGTACCAGTTACGCACTGGGGTCAATGTAATCGACTTAATCCGTTTGTCTGTCCTTGTTTAGCCCCTTGTGGGTTGTAAAGAAATACATATATGTACATCTGACTTTGATCTTATTGAAATTATTGGTATTGATTTTTTTTTCCCTTTATTTATTTATTATTTATTTATTTTTTTTGGTCTTTTGTAGGTTTAGTGATCTGTCATCCTGCAACTAAATGAATAAACCACCGGTGCCATACCTGGAGTCTACATTCCATATACACCAACGCTATGAAGACACGGCGTTGCTAATTTTCCAGCAAATCCAGAAGAAAAAGAGGTCGAATTATTCCCAGTTTTCAAACAAACCATTCCCGTCAACATCCAACTTCATCCAGGTGGATCACTATGGCAACAGTGGAGTGGTGGCAAAAAAGGATGTGTCACAACCGATCGAAACGTTGTTACCAGACAAGATAAAATAGCTTCGAAGACATGCACGATACTCTAAAGCTCACGACAGCCAGAGAGCACCTGCCACATCGTCAAGCTTTACTTTAAGGTATCGAGCAAGAATAAGATGGGTGGGGGAAATACGATAGGAACAGAATTGAGAATGACAAGTTGATTAATGACTTTTGGATGGGTTACATAGATATACTACATTTATATATATGCTGCTTTTTGAGGCATGGAGATTCTGCCTTATTTCAATACTAATAGTGAGCCTGTTGCTTTTGTGTGGTACTTGCTTGAGACTAGTGGGGATGCACCAAAATGTAGGGTAGGACATAGTGCTTGTGTGGTGAAGCCAAGCAACTCAGAGGCACCTAATAACAATGGACAGCTTTATCTAATCGGTGGTGCCAATCCAGATAACACATTCTCTGATAATCCAATTCTAGACTTGAACTCTTGGCAATGGGGTTACAAAGAGTTCACCGGATTCGTGCCCCGCTATGAACAGTCATTGTTTTCAATCCGGAATAATTCCAGCTCTATCTATATCTTTGGTGGAGCAAACCAAACTGACACTCTCAATGACATCCAATACTTGGATACCGATGCCAGCAAATGGCTGACGCTAACTCCCAAAGGGGACATACCAGTTCCCAGGACCCACCACTCTACCACCTCTGTTGATGACCAGTTTGTTGTCTTTGGTGGTGGAGCACAAGGCACGAGCCCAGTGCTGGACGCTAAGGTGCACTCCTTCAGTGTGCCCACATCCACCTGGTCCACGCTGGATATCAAGGGACCAGTGCCAAAACCTCGTCTTGGACATATCTCAGTTAGTATCGACAAGAAAGTCTACATCCATGGAGGACTGTGCGAGGACAAGTTCTTTGATGACTTCCACGTTTTGGATCTGGAGACAGAGTCATGGCAACAGCTGGAGGTATCCGGTCAACATCCTTCTGCTCGTGCTGCTCACGGGGCTGTTGCCAATGGTGATAACATCTACATTTTTGGAGGGATGTCTGTAGATGGCGCACTCAATGATTTTTACCAAGTGGACACAGGTGAGTGATTGCCCATCACAATCACCATAACATCATCACACCACCCTACTACTACTACTACTACTACTACCACCACTATCACAACCACTGCTCACATCATCACACCACCACTACTACTACTACTACCACCACAACCACTGCTCACATCATCACACTACTACTACTAACACCACTACCACAACCACTGCTCACATCATCACACCACTACTACTACTACTACCATCACTGCTCACATCATCACACTACTACTACTACTACTACTACCACCACCACAACCACTGCTCACATCATCACACTACTACTACTACTACTACTACCACCACCACAACCACTGCTCACATCATCACACCACCACCATACTACCACTACTACTGCTATTACTACTACTACAACTACTACTACCACCACCACCACCACCACTGCTCACATCATCACACTACTACTACTACTACCACCACAACCACTGCTCACATCATCACACCACCACCATACTACCACTACTACTACTATTACTACTACTACAACTACTACTACCACCACCACCACCACCACCACTGCTCACATCATCACACCACTACTACTACTACCACCCTCTACAACACCTATACCACCTTCCAATTTTTTTTTTTTTATTTCTATAGCTTCACTGATTTCTACCCGAATTGCCGTTGATGCACCAGCACCAAGACCCCGTCTCGACTTTGCCATGACCATCACCGAAATAACTTTAGATCAGCCACAATCACAAAGAAGTGGTTCAGATGTTGAGAACTTGGAACCCTCGGAAGACCACGAGGAATCCACCCAGGAAGAGCTTCAGGCTTCCAATGGTATTGTCCCTACCCTTTCTGTTATTTGTCCGTGTTGTTGCTGCTTTGTTTGTTTGTTTGTTTGTTTGTTGAGCGAACGGTCTTCGAGAAGTCCGAAACGTGGTCCTTAGCTATTCATAAGACCCGCAGAAGAGAAAGCAGGTCAGCCCCCGACACCGAGAGCATCGACGGTTGGATGAATGTGCATCCAGGCTCAGTGGTTGCGTAGGAAGTCAGGAACAAGAAGGTGCACTTCTTCCACCTTTTACGTGCCACTGACACGGAAGCCAATTAGCCGCTCTGTCAACGATCATACTCGTATGGCGCTCTTTGCACCCCACTAGCACAGATACCAGTCATCGAATTTGATTTTGATATATATATATATGTATGTGTGTGTGTTCTTATGAATTTGTAGGCTTACTTTACTATATTGATTTGGTGTTAGCATTTGACAATTCCAGCCAATCTTAAAAGCTGACTACTTTATAAAGTGTACCTTTATAAAGTGTACCTTGTGAAAGGTAAGAGAGTCCAGTTTGCTGGACATTGTTGTAGAGCTGAAAAAGAGGTAATTTCTACTCTTCTCCTCTGGAAGCCATCTACTCGCAATACCAGAGGGCACACACTCTCCTACCCTGATGTAATCTCCAGGGATACAGGCATCCAGCAACAAGACCTCCGTAATGCCATGATGGACCGTGAAGTCTGGCGTAGCATGGTAAATTCCATTGTCTCAACCACGGTCGAACGATGATGATGATGATGATAAAGTGTACTTAGTGCATTTTATCATGGCATTGTTGCTTGTACTCTGTAGGACTAAAGAATCCTCACTACTCTATGATGTGTTAACTTGCTTGAGGCAATATGACTGCTGGGAAGGTGAATAGAGGAAGGTGATGACAGAAGAATGAGGATGCATGGATGATAGCAACATGTCTATGGTGGTTGAAATATCATCATCATCATCATCATCATTTAATGTCTAGTTTCCATGCTTGCTTGGGTTGAACAATAAATATAAAACAAAATGGAACATTAAGAGAAAAGCTTCTCACTGTGACTGACCTATGGAATAAATAACAACAACAACAACCATAATTCAGTTAAGATGTTGTATTGAAAGGGTTAACCCTTTCAATACTATATTTATTTTGAAATGCATTGCTTTAATTTCAATTAGTTTATCATAATAACTAGCAGTATCGCCCGGTGTTGCTCGAGTTTGTTTCAATCCTTTAGAATTGAATGTTTGAAAAGTAAAAATTTCGCATTATGTAGCTTGTTATTCTCTTCAAGTGAACATTTTTCTAGTTGAAATACACCGAAAAATGGCGACACAGCAGTCAAAAAATCGTAAAAAATTGGGATTTTCATTGAAAAAAGCACCTTTTTGATGTAAATAATTTTTGGTCTTAACATGGTCTGATTTGAATATTTTCTTCTACGGAATGAAGAGCAAGCCTTCTTCTATCATACTCTCAATTTTGGTCAACTTGCGCCGCAGGGTCTCGGAGGAGATTGTGTTAGTTGAAGGCTACCAAACCTGCCATACACACACGCAGACAACTTCAGCTTTATATAGAGAGAGATTAAGAATCTAAGAAAATCATTTTGTTGTTATAAAGTTGGAGTTTGGAACATGAATTAACATGAAATTTTGATAGAGGATTTTAATTTAGATTATTTTAAAACACTCTGTTCCATGGGACCAGGGGTGGTCATAGGCAGTTTGATATCAATAAG
This sequence comes from Octopus sinensis, assembly GCF_006345805.1. Lineage (NCBI taxonomy): Eukaryota > Metazoa > Mollusca > Cephalopoda > Octopoda > Octopodidae > Octopus > Octopus sinensis. The sequence continues at coordinate 4,251,644 of NC_043017.1, read as the reverse complement.
GTTAGCTAAGGTTAGCTCAGATTGAAAAAGCTCTTGATCAAAAACATTCCGGTCATGACCATCTGGTTGTTTTTCCCTTTTGTTTTTTTATTCTTTCAGACATAATGTATCTAAGTCTACATTTACCCATGATCTTCCTTTATTTTTAAATGGTAGGGTGTGGTTTGAGAGTGATTTGGCTACAATTTCTAGCTTCGTTGAGGTCTCTTCATTAACAGTAAGGCTTGTTGCGTTGTTGTATGTGGAAATAGCGAAGCAGTTCGCAGAAATAATGAGGGTGGAAGTAGCAGTAACAGTAGTAGTAGTAGTAGTAATAGTAGTTCCCAGCGCCATACTTATTCTTTCAAGTACTTCCTACACAATACCATTTCTGAATGAATGCTTTCTCTCTCACCATCTCTCTTGCGTGTGTTTGTCAAAATTCAAAAGACAATTCCAAGTGGTTTGCCATTCTACAATTAAGAAGCTTTCATCTCCCTCTTATAAAAATGTTTACACTTGACATTTAAAACTAATATGAAACGAAAGCATACATGCTCCTAACCTCTTCTCTCCTTCATCTTCTTCCACTTTCTCTTGCGTTCTTTGTTTCATAATCTGTTCTTTCCAGAACTGCCAGCTTCTGAAACCCTTCCTCTTTCTTTCTCTAATTTCTGGCAGTAATTAACCTACTGATAATATCCATGTCACCAGTCTTGCGGGGCCAGCAACATTATCATGTTGTCTTCTTTCCACCTTATTTCACTTGCTAAAAATAAAAAGGTGAAGGTTCAGTGGTTTACGTCTCTCTGCACTTGCACTGTGTTGTGCCTGTGATCAAGAAACTTAACATGCTCTGATAGCCCAGTTCTCATCATCATCGTCATTTAACGTCCGTTCTCTATGCTAGCATGGGTTGGACGATTCGACTGGGGTTTGGGAAGCCAGAAGGCTGCACCAGGCTCCAGTCTGATCTGGCAGTGTTTCTACAGCTGGATGCCCTTCCTAACGCCAGCCACTCCGAGAGTGTAGTGGGTGCTTTTTATGTGCCACCGGCACAAGGGGCCAGAGGAGCTGACATCGACCACGATCGGATGGTGCGTTTTACGTGCCACCAGCATGGAAGCCATTCAAGGCAGAACTGGCATTGGCCATGTTCGAATGGTGCTCTTTACGTCATTGCCTCTGTGAGGCCCAACGTTCGAAGGTCATGCTTCACCACCTCCTCCCATGTCTTGCTGGGTCTCCCTCTACTCCATATATTATATATATATATATATTTCTTTATTGCCCACAAGGGGCTAAACATAGAGGGGACAAACAAGGATGGACAAATGGATTGAATCGATTACATCGACACCAGTGCGTAACTGGTACTTAATTTATCGACCCCGAAAGGATGAAAGGCAAAGTATATATACACACACACACACACACACACACACATATGACAGGCATCTGCCAAATCCACTCACAAGGTTTTGTTCTGCAAAGATGCCACACAGTGGGACTGAACCTGAGACTACGCGGTTGGGAAACAAAATTCTTAACCACACAGCTACAATTGTACCTCTAGTCACACAAATCACATTGATCTTTAGTAGCATGTTTGTAAGCTTATAAGTTTGTGATTAGCAAGAAATTTGTTTTTATTGTGTTGTTTTGTGTATATCATTAGTGTCAGTTTGTTGTTTATTACAACACATTTTGTGTTCCGTTTCATGAGATTTTTAATGATGTGTTTTATGAAGGTTTTAATTTCAATAGGTGTGGTGCCTGACGTGTTTATTGGATTGTATGTGTGTCTATTGTTCTGTGGCCGGGTGTACAGATTGTATGTGGTGTTCTGTAGTTTTCTTTATGTAGTGCTTCGTTTGTGAAGGAAAGTCTAGTCTAAATGCTTTTCTTAGTAGGGATTTCATTACTGACATTTTGTGTCCGGGCAGACTTTCCTGGTTTTCCTATAAGTACAGGGAATGGTGACAAGAGTGAGATGCACATGGCAGAAGAAACAGTAACCGAACAGTGTGCTGACTTGAGAGAGTGTGTCTTACTGAAACTGCAGTGTAAATACATGTACGCAAAATTAAAAATATGAAATGGTGACAATTCTATCGCATTCTGTATATATGTGTATATTTATAGATGTGTGTGTGTGTGTATACATATATATATATATATATATATATATTAATAGTTATCGCCATACTAATATGGCAGTCTATAAATATAAGACTAAAGCTGTCGCTGATTAGCTCCAAGAGGCCATCGCCTCTAGCTAGCTATATGACACACGAACCTGCGTCCATTACAATCTTCGAACAGGGGAGGTCAGCCGCTTCACCTTGCTGCTCAGACATCTGCAGACATGTTTCAGGGTTGTTGCCCTTTATCAATGCAGCGTAGTCAGAACCAGCAGGTGTCGCTACTGACCGTCTGTTCGAAGATTTTATTTACCTAGTTACAGTGGAATACATCCACTTGTTTTCAATAATAGAAATATTAAAATACAAGTCTCTCTAAAGAAGATTAGGGCAGCGTTACTAGATATTAATAGTTATTAATAATTAATAACTATTAATATCCAGTCACCTGCTGGATATTAATAGTTATTAATATATTAATAACTATTATATCCAGTAACACTGCCCTAATCTTCTTTAGAGAGACTTAGTAATTTTAATATTTCTATTATATATATATATATATATATATATATGGATCAAAACAGTTTGGATCAAACTGTTTTGATCCAGTATATGTTGAGAATTTGTGGTGCTAATGCACTTCAAAGATATTTTAACTGACTGCTGCAATGAATTCTTAAACGCACATATAACATCCAAAGGTACATCTTTTTTCCTCTGATGAAATTATACTCATGCCACATAAATGTAAATTTAAGGTACAAATTTGTAATTAACTTATCGAGTATTAATTGAAACAGCTGTAAGAAGTGACAACGACCAGTTCGTTAACAATAAACAATTATTAACTTCCTTATCTTCATTTTCTTTTCTTCTTTTAAATGGATATAATCTATAGGCTTTATATATACCTATTGTCTTAAAGGGAATTTTATTCCCCCAAAATACTAAGTATTCAACCAGTATTTCCTTGGGTACAACCATCCCTTCACGAGGTTAACACATCCTCTAATTAAATTTACATGTGTGTGTGTGTAGTGTGTTTATATGTGTGTGTGCATGTGTGTGTGTGTGTTGATATATATATATAATTTATTTAAAAGCAGTAGAAATATAACGAAAGCTGTTACTCAGAGTTTCATGTTCCTGTTCATCAGGAAACTCTGAGTAACAGCTTTTGTTATATTTCTTCTGCTTTTAAATATAGCATATTACTCTACCTCTGGTATTCGAATACTATTTTTTCCACCTTGTTTCACATTTATGTGCTTACTCCAGTATATATATATATATATATATGCTCAACATAGTGTATGTTGAGAATTTGTGGTGCTAATGCACTTCTATATCTTAGGAGAGGGGCTTTCTCCGTCCAGGTTGCAGATCCATGGAATAAGCTGCCGGACGAGATGGTGAGGATGCTGACGACCGCTCGGTTCAAAGTCTCCCTTGACCACAAGTGGCCTGAACTCTTTACATGAACACCACCCTGTACATAACTCCATGTCCCCCTACATGACCTTGCTTTTTGCTTTTTGAGCCAAAAAATTAACTAACTAACTAACTAATATCTCCTGCTTATTTGACTCCGTAATGATTGACATTCATAAAATGCCTCCCCTCTGAGTTTTCTCTTTTGTCTTTTATTGTAGGGTGTGAAAGTGTAGAAAACGTGGAGTGCAGTTCGAGGGAAACGTACACAGTTTGTCTCATCCATGGCGGTATGGATACGGAAGGTGGAATCTTTAACGACACCCTTGTCATCTTTCTTTCTTGAACTCTTGAACAGTTTTTTTTTCTTCTTTTTTAGTATTTTATTCTCATGCCTCAATTGATCAAAATTTCTCTTTTAAAAATTCAACTTTTATTCTTCTTGACTTCTCTTTTCAAACTCTTATCTTCATTAGTGCAATCTCTTATGTTACACTAATACAGCCCTCTAAATTCTATTAATAGAGTTTTTTTAACTCTCTTCCTATATATTTCCAATCTTTAACAAAACAGTATCCTAAATTTCCACAAATGCAACTATTCAACTTCACCAATATAGATCCTACAGTGCCAGTGCAGTCCCCTAAAATCCCACCAATACAGACCCCTAAATTCCACAAATACATTTATTTTAAATCAATTTTTTTACATTCCCTTATTGTTTCCTTAACATCTCCTTATTTACTAAGTATTGGCCTTAGTACATCAATATTGACCACCCCTTCATCTTAAAACCTCCCTTTGCCCGAAGACTTCCCTGTTGGCTTTGTCCTGATAGATTTTCCTTTCTTTCTGCAACTCTGCTAATCTACTCATGTGGATCAACAAATCCACATCCATTTATATCTTAAATCACAACAGTTGCTCAATAAATACAAATCTGTTAATCTAATTACCCCAAACAGTTGCTCAATCAACCAACATCTTTTGATCTAATAATCTACTTCTGTTGATTAACAAATTCACATCTGTTGATCTATTATTAATATACAATAATTTCCCAACAAATCTACGACTGTTAATTTATTAATCGACTGTTTAATTTCTCGTTATTTCAGACTGCTTTTAGTTCCCTTCTCACCAAATTCTCATACTTCTTAGCTTTCACCAAAAGATTAATTAAATTAAATGGGGATAATCCCATCTCACAGCCACCACACCACACCACAACTACCATCACACAATACTCATCATTCACCCACTCACTTGCTCCCCTCCTCTTCAACTGACCATTATAATTCCAGTTAATCTCACATCACAAATATATCCTCTCTCATTTAATCTTGCCTCCCACCTATCTCATACAATTATAACATATCTGGGTTTTTTTTTTATATCTATTTAATTATGCATTGAAGCACTTTTAGTAATAATAACATCATGTACTGTAATAATATGTTCAAAACAAACTCCACACGGTCAACACCCGGTACTATTAACATCCCAAATGTCTTCAGCAGCAAATCATACCACTCATATTTTACACAATTGTCACCCAATAAAACAACACAACCTGCTCAGCACATACTTTGCATAGTCACTGCTCAACACTAAAACACAGAATCTCTCACAACATATACAAAACACAGCTGTTTATGTAACAAAATATCAGAACCCACTTTGTACATATTTATTCTACACAACAAACAGACATAACAAGAAAGCAACACTTGAAACAGCAAACAATCCCCACAACAAAAGATAAAATGCACTGTAACAAACACAGTTCCTTACTTCAAAAGGACAAAGCTGCACATGCATATGAAAGGAAGAGATGCACCTAGCAATGCAGTAGAATCTCGCATGAAACTGTTGGAAAGTACTGATAGTAATAATAATAATAATAAGGATTCTAACATAGGCACAAAGCTGTAAAGGTTTTGTTGTGGAAGATGTGGTAATTTGAACTGAGTTTAGTACTTAACTGGTATTTTATTTTATTTAAGGCAGCAAGCTGGCAGAAGCGTTAGAACGCCGGGCGAAATGCTTAGCAGTATTTCATCTACCGGTACGTTCTGAGTTCAAATTCCGCTGGGGTTCGACTTTGCCTTTCATCCTTTCGGGGTCGATAAATTAAGTACCAGTTACGCACTGGGGTCGATGTAATCGACTTAATCTATTTATCTGTCCTTGTTTGTCCTCTCTGTGTTTAGCCCCTTGTAGGTAGTAAAGAAATAGGTATTTTATTTTATATAATAGGGTTGACAAATTGGTAGAGTGGTTTGAATGTCAGATAGACTGCCTTGTGCTGTTTGTTCCACCTCTCTGCATTCTGAGTTCAGATCCCACCGTGGTCAGTTTTGTTTTTCATCATTATACTGTTGATAATGAGGCACCATCAAGAGTTGGGAGTTGGTGGAATTGTTAGAGTGCTAGGCAAGATACCTTGTGGTAGTTGTGAGTTTTTTTGCATTCTGACAGTAACACCTTCTACAATGGCGTATTGACCAAACTGTATAATTGGCTCGTGGTGTAGAGAAAGGGAGACTTGCATGTATGGACAACTGCTGGTCTTTCTACAACAAAGAAACCTTGCCTGGGTCTGCATCTGGGAGTGAAAATTTTATAGTCTCATAAAACGTAGGAAGGTTCTGGATGTATTTTATTGAATCTGGAAGAACAAAAGACAAACTTGTCCTTCACAGCATATGAAGTCAGAACATTAAAAAACAACAACCAAATAACCACAAGGCATTTTCTGACAGTCTACTGATTCTACTTCTACAACAACAACAATAATAATATATTTCCAAGCTCATCCTGTAAAAGAAACAGTTTATCATCGTTAGAGGTAGGATTATTTGAGCGATGGACAACAAAATACTTCACAGTACCTAGTTATCTCCCTTGGTTATTCTGTTGTGTCTGGGGAGAGTCATTTTCTTTTTGTGCCTTATTATGTAACACACTCACCGGTAAAATTTCCACGTTTTTCTTATTTTTATTGTCCTAAAATTTTCGTTGCGTCTTGCAACCTTTTCAATAGTTTTAACACTTTTAGGACAATAAAAATAAGAAAAACGTGGAAATTTTACCGGTGAGTGTGTTACATAATAAGGCACAAAAAAAAAATGACTCTCCCCAGACACAACAGAATATGGCTAATTCTTGGACTTTGTCAATGATAGAAATTATTATTATATAATATAATATATACATTAAATATTTTATTGTTTGGTGGTTGATGAAATAAATGCCAATGTAGGCTGGAGTTGATTCATTTGACTATATTAAAGATTATGACTTTGCAGAATTGGTAGAGTATCAGAAAAGACGCCAAGTTATATTTAGTTATAGCTCTTAATAGTTATGTGTTCAAATCCTTTCATCCCTCAGGGGCAGATAAAATAGAGAACCAGTCAAGTGCTGGGGTGTAAGTATGAACCACCCTTCCTCTCAAGGTTGCTGGCATTGTGCCTAGAACAGAATTCATTATCGTAATAGTAGTAGTAGTTGTAGTGGTAGTAGTAGAAGTAGTAATAAGAACCCTCCTATGGGGGTAACTTCACCTTTCATCCTTTTCCCGGTTAGATAAAGTTAAACACAAGACATTATCGTATGCACTTCCACCTCCACCCTAAATTTTTCTGGTTTTGTGCCAATTGTTATTACTAACGGTAATGAAAAGACGGAAATTTAGAACTGAATGTCTTAGTATTTAATTTTACTTCTTCTTTACGTCTGGTTTCAAATCCTGACAGAGTTGACTCTGCCTTTCATCCTTGAGAGGTCAACAAGAAATATATTGAGGAAAAAAGAAAAATGAACATAAAAAATAAGAATTTGAAACAATTCAAATTGACTAATGTCTCCTCTCCCTACACATGAATGGCCTCATCCCAGTCACTTACAGAAAGCAATTTTTTTGGTAAACCAATCCAGTTTGTGAATTTCCATTTGTAGGAATCTCATTTTAGACACTGAATGGACAGTCACATTGTAATATATTAAAATGTATTGTCAAAGCTTTAATGGATTTACGTGGTTCATATATATTTGTGTGTGTGTGTGTGTGTGTGTCTATGTGTACACACTAACATATACATATATCTACATGTAGATATATGTATATATATATATATATATATATATATATATATATATAGGCGACAAGTTGGCAGAAACGTTAGCACGCCGGGCGAAATGCATAGCCGTATTTCGTCTGCCGTTACGTTCCGAGTTCAAATTCCGCCGAGGTCAACTTTGCCTTTCATCCTTTCGGGGGTCGATAAATTAAGTACCAGTTACGCACTGGGGTCGATGTAATCGACTTAATCTGTTTGTCTGTCCTTGTTTGTCCCCTCTGTGTTTAACCCCCTTGTGGGTAGTAAAGAAATATATACATATATCTACATATGAATATATACATGTATATATATACACATACACCCTCTCTCTTTCTCTCTCTCTCACTCACACACACATATATATTTTATTCTATACAATTTCTCTGTAAATGTATAATTGTATAAAAATTATAACTGTAAATAGTTTTGCTAATATTTCTTACACTTTGTATTTTACATTTAGACATGTCTTGTCAAACTTGTGGCAGCAAATTTTGGAGCTCGACTAGCTTGAATTCTATTCTTTTTTTTTGTGTGTGTGTATGTGTGAACATTTTCTTGTCTTTAAAGATTTACATTAGCCCCTCCAACTTCTATTATTAGCAAATATAATGGCTGTTTACAGTCTGAGTTCAAATTCTATTAAGGTCAACTTTGCTTTCATCAATCCTGGATCAATTTAATAATATACCAGTCAAGTACTTCTGTACCTAAATTTTTAAAAATATTATTAAAGAACGATTAATTGTTAGAATCATTAGTGCTTTGGGCATAATTACTTTCAATATTTCTGGCCTTGTATCTTAATTAGAACCTATTATTGATATTGTTCAAATTTCTTCCATTGAATAGGATTAAGAATTAATCACTTCCTTACCACGATTGGGAACCACAAAGGTTCTAGCTGATAGCCTTTTATTAAAACTCTGGGCCATTTAAGCCAATGAGGAGAACCTCTGCAGAGTTGCTTGACCAACAAGAAATAGCAGCTAAATTTCCCTCAAATCAGGACAGAGAAGCTGGAACATTTTTGATTATAAATTTGCTCAGCCAGAGTTGACTTGAGGTCTAATATCATCAACAATAACAATTAGGGCACAAGATGATGTCAAGACAAAGAATAGTCAAAAACCACCTCAACTCCTTCCTTCTTTCCTTTCTTCCTACCTTCCTTCCTTTCCCACCCCAGTGTTCTCCCTCCAACTCTATCTGACAGAGTTAAACAGAAGACAACGACTGACCACTTGATAGATAGGCGAGGGAGATTGTCATGTTTTCTAGCGATGACCCTTAATATTCAGTATGGAAACCCCTATACTGGTAGATAATCAAAAAAAAAAAAAAGGAAAATATGTGGCATGCATTAATTCCTACAAATTTCTGGTGTCATTTGAACCTGTTTCTCCCAGTTTTGATCCTAATTTTAATTTTTACAAAGAGAATAAATAAATAAATGTAAACAAGTATTTTAAAATATGTCTGTAAATATCATTCCAGCAGTAAACATTTTTCTATAAATTTTTTTAAATTTTAATTCTTTTGCTAAAGTTTTTGGAATAAATTTTTAGACTTTTATCACACATTCCTATCATCATATATCATTATTATTATTATTATTATCATTTAAGGCAGCGGGCTGACAGCATCAGCATCGTTAGGGCAATGAACAAAATGCTTAGCAGCATTTCTTTTGACTCTTTACGTTCTGAGTTCAAATGTCACCAAGGTTGACTTTGCCTTTCATCCTTTCAGGGTCGATAAAATAAGTACCAGTTGTGCACTGGGGTCATTGGAACTGACCAGCTCCTTCCTCCCAAAATTTCAGGCCTTGTGCCTATAGTAGAAAGGATTATTAAGGTGGCAAAAGCAGAATTGTCAGAGTTAGACAAAATGCCTTGTGGTATTTAGTTATGACTCTTTACATTCTGAGTTCAAATCCCACTGAAACCAATTTTACCTTTTCAACCTTCTAGGGTTGACAAAGGAAAGTACCAGTCAGTGGGGTCAGTGTGATCAATTAACTCCCTCCCTTTGTACCTTACAAGCAATTATCAACATTATGGTGGTAAGCTGGCAGAATCGTTAACCTGTTGGACACAATTCTTTAAAGGTATTTCATCCATCTTTACGTTCTGAGTTCAAATTCCGCTGGGGTTGACTTTACCTTTCATCCTTTTGGGGTCGATAAAACAAGTACCAGTTGAGTACTGGGGTCGATGTAATTGACTTACCCACTCCCCTGAAATTGCTGGCCTTGTGCCAAAATGTGAATCCAATATCAAGGTGTTGATGGGAGAATTGTTAGAGTATTGTACAAAGTACTTTGCAGTATTTTACATCCCTTTACATTCTGGGTTCAAATCGCACCAAAGTTGATGTAGCTTTTTATCCTTCCAGGATTGATAAAATAAAGTACCAATCAAATTTTGGGGTTGATTTAATTGACTGTTCCTTCCCTTCAATATGTTAGGTTTTGTGCCCACCTAAGAAACCATTATTATTATTATTATCATTGTTGTTGTTATGCTTTATTGAATAATAAAAAATGTTTTGGAAATAATTTGACTTTTTTGTTATTTAATTTGTGTTTTTTTTATCCACCTCTCCCTTTTGTGTGTTTCTTTGTCTTCTGAACAACAACAATATTGTCTTTCATTTCCTCTGCTGACTTTAAGAAAATTTACTGTGTGGTAAGTAGCTTGCTTACCAACCACATGGTTCCGGGTTCAGTCCCACTGCGGGGCATCTTGGGCAAGTGTCTTCTGCTATAGCCCCGGGCCGACCAATGCCTTGTGAGTGGATTTGGTAGACGGAAACTGAAAAAAGTCCGTCGTATATATGTATATATATATATGTGTGTGTTTGTGTGTCTGTGTTTGTCTCCCTAGCATTGCTTGACAACCAATGCTGGTGTGTTTACGTCCCCGTCACTTAGCGGTTCGGCAAAAGAGACCGATAGAATAAGTACTGGGCTTACAAAGAATAAGTCCCGGGGTCGAGTTGCTCGATTAAAGGCGGTGCTCCAGCATGGCCGCAGTCAAATGACTGAAACTAGTAAAAGAGTAACTGTTAGGCTACTCACTATGTAAGTTTGAATATTATTACTGCCTCTTCTTCTGTCTTCCTGAACAAAGCATCCTCATCATCATCATCGTTTAACGTCCGCTTTCCATGCTAGCATGGGTTGGACGATTTGACTGAGGACTGGCGAACCAGATGGCTGCACCAGGCTCCAATCTGAACAGTTGGTGTTAGGAAGGGCATCCAGCTGTAGAAACTCTGCCAGATCAGATTGGAGCCTGGTGCAGCCATTTGGTTCGCCAGTCCTCAGTCAAATCGTCCAACCCATGCTAGCATGGAGAGCAGACGTTAAACGATGATGATGTGACATCTCTAAATCATTGGAACCAATGCTATCTTTACCAATATTTAACAGTTTATGTGCTGTTGACAGGAATCCATCATAATTATTTCACAGACATTTGAATGATACTTGAAACTAAACGCATGTTATTCTGTTGATCTCCATTTATTTCTCAATTTACAACTGTAGCGGGCTGGATGAAAGATGTGATATCAGGTCGATATAATGTAACCCACTACTGAATGTAGCATGTAAATGTAACACTTCAAGGTTCTCGTGTGGGAGTAACCAGTAAACATCGAAGAATCAACACCAAGAAGGAAGAAATATTATTTACATATGTTTATTCGTTTGCCCCCACAGGTAGTTAAAGAAACAGAAGCAATTCTAGCGATAGTGACAACAAGGTTGACTCGCTGGTTAGTAGTTGATAGTGTAGAAAAAGGTTGCCTGTCAGTAGAGAGTGACAGAGTAAGGAATGCATGGTGCTGACTAGAAAGGAAGGATGGAGGTGGCATCGTCTTTCTTGCGGCCGAGGAAACTGCTGCTCTTGGTCATGGCTGATGGAAAAGAGTGTGTTGCTCTCAAAAGACGAAGAGATAAGAAATTCTCTCTGTTATATAGACTATAGTCAGTAATGTTGGTGAAACCCTAAACAAAGGGACTGACCTTTCCTTGACCAGCTTAGGTTGTAGGGGGTCGAGTGTTTCCTCATCAATTATCTGGTGTGGTGAGGATTTCTCGCTCGTTTTGACAAGCAACAAGCGGGTGGATTTGGTTTCAAATCTCAGGCAGGGTCAAGCTAGATCCCTACAATAACCATATAGCATTTTCACTTAAGTTGTTACAATATTACAAATATTATGTTTTGGAAATTTACTTTATATCAAAGTTGAGATTTATAATGAAATAATTAAAATAATAGATAACAAGCAACAGCTTCGTTTTAATGACTGCTAGATGTGACATCACGTAAAAAAAAAAAATTCTAAATTTCTCATCCACTTCTGACAGTTTTAATTATCTCTCTGATTTTTACATGGACCCTAAAAGTACACGAGTACCAAGGAAGGACACCTTGGGTGACGAAGTCTGAGGTATACCATTTTACCACGTTTAAAAAATGTAACTGAAGATGCGATGGCCACGACAAGAATGCTTTTAGTCATACTCTGCTGAAGAACTGACCCGAGGTTAAACATACAGATTCTTTGTGCCAAAGAAGACGGCTGTAGTATACCGTAAAATAAAAAAAATCGTCCATAGTAGGCAAACTATTACAAAACACCATAAGAACATTATTACAATTACATAATACTTTGTTAATGCAGTACTCACTCGTCTGCTAGAAATAGCAGCCAGATTCGCTAAAACCACGCCCCTATCTTCTTAAAATAGATTATACAATTTAGTTGAAAACCAGTTATAATTTTCTCCTCCGAAAAATTCGATGTTTCTAGAGAGATATTCAGAACAAGTATCTGATAAAGAAATTTAAAAATTACAAAGAATGTCACATGGACATCTAAACATAGGTAAAGATTGAACTTCGTTAATTTCTTATAGGGATTGTTAACTCCTGCCCTGGTTTAGTAAGTCCCAGTAGCTAATAGATTTTTAAATATTAATTTCTTTTTTACTAGTTTTTTTCCTTTTTGCTCAATGCATATACAATTCCATTTGCACCACACGTTTCTAAAACTACCAAATCAAAATATGTATGCTCCCGGAAGCTTGTTAACGGCAATATAATTAGATTCTACAAAAAGTAAAAAACATTTCCTATTTTTACCCGTTCATTTAGAAAATCTTCATCGAAGTGTTGGACAAACACGTTTTTTGCAATATTAACCCTTTAAGTCCGGGTGTGGTTTATTGACACACTGCTAAATTCTGAAGACGGGTGTGGCATATAAGCCACATTTGTGTTATAAGCTATTTGATTATCATCTTGTATTTTTCCTCTTTCTTTTGCGTCTCGCATGAAAAAAACTTGCTATTTATACCTGTGTTTTAAGGGTTAATACATTTTGGTATGCTGAGACATCACTTTGGTTACAGTTTTATTCTCATATATACTTTTACACATGCCTACTAAATGATCACAAGCGTTAAACGAAGAAAGACTATGATATTCATGGACAAGTTCGCGTTCATAAAAAAAAATTATTAACAAGAATTACTTTAATTGGAAATGACTTATGTTTTTTTTTTGGCAATAATAGCATAACAATATTGTCAGGATGTCACGCCTACAAACTGCAGTGCGTCAACCTGTCGTTTCATTTCAAAAAATTTAAGCAGCGTCAGTTATACAATAATGACGTGTTCAAATTCCGCCGAGGTCGACTTTGCCTTTCATCCTTTCGGGGTCGATAAATTAAGTACCAGTTACGCACTGGGGTCGATGTAATCGACTTAATCCGTTTGTCTGTTCTTGTTTGTCCCCTCTCTGTGTTTATCCCCTTGTGAGTAGTAAAGAAATATATACAATAATGACGTGTAATTTGCATTTCTAGGTACCCTTAAAAAGACTGAAGAGTCACGGTTGGAAGGCTTTTGATCGTATTGACTGCTCAATCAAGGGTGATCTGGGGCTGAGAATTTGCAAAAGCGTCCTTAAAACAATTTCCCCATATTAAAAAACAACATATGCATGCAGAAATAGCTACTACATCATCAATGGCCGTATTTACCCTCCTAAACACTACTGCTAGGCAGACCACCCGTAATAAAATGCAGAGGAACAGCAACTTTCATGCTCTGATCGGGTGCACCTTGGCTTCATCTGTTGAGGACATTTACAGGGATGCAAAAATAGACTGGGCAGTGTGCAACAATCTCCAGGGTGCCACACTGCACTCCATACGAACGAATCACTTAGTCGGCGAGTGTGGAATGCTGCTCGGCGTACAATTCACTCCAATTTCGCAGGTTTCAGTTTTGTGAACGCTTCACGTTCCGCCATAACAAATCCGCTTTTTTTACACACCCACCGAAGTTTTACAACTTCATAAAATCTTCACTGTGTTAAAAAAAAGTTCAATAATTTATTTGTTTCTATATTTTTTGTAAATGCCTAAGAGTAATTGTTGTTGACAAGGCTCCGGAGAAATTGTTTTCACCTCAATAGACGTCATTGATTGTTTGAAATTGCAGAAATGCAAGGAATTAAACAACAAATAGCTTACAAACTACAGAATTTTCTCAAGGAAGCCAAGAGAAAAAGATGTTTTATGTAACACATTCTATCAGTATACAAAGTTTAAAAGTGTTTAATTACAAAGAAATTATTTTAGAAATCTGCCGGTCAGAGCGAAAAGATCCGAAAAATGGTGTCACATGGACGACTTGTGGAGTAAAATTTGAGTTCTAAGTGTCAATGGAAATTTTGCATCACTTCCAGTATTTCAGCCTTTGAATTACACACCATGGGCCACTCCTCCGGTATTTCGACCTAGGGCTAAACAACGACCAGGTTATGTCACAGGCCACCTGAACACAATTAACCAATGAGAAACGACTTAACCGGTGTATCCGGTGTCTCTCAATCAACTCTCTTCATTTCATTTCCTACCAGGACCCAGGAAGCTGTGCTATTGACCAGCTTCCTATGGCTATGTTATCCTTGTATACATAGTAATCAGTCAGATGTTAGGGTCATATAAAGATCTAACGCCAAAAGTTATGCCATTGTCTCCTCTGGGGATTCGTCATAAAATGAAATTCTAACGACATTGAGTTTCATTTTGACCTTTTCACAATCCCACTCCATTGACATGTAAGTAATGTTGTACATATATATATATACATAACAGGTGATTATTTATTTCGTGTTCTGATTCTACAAAGAGTGTATTGACGACTAGATTAAATAATCGAGTCGTAAATAGCTTTTTTTTTTGGTTGTTAATGTTTTTTTTTATGACGAAAAGGCGTGATTTATGTGAAATTTACCTCCTGTGTCGAGGTGAGGACATTGTTGGGTCTGTGAGAATGGAAGGAGGCCACGGAAGAAAATTTACTTTGACGCAGTGGCTACGATCAGCTTGGCTCGTTTTGCTTTCATTTGTATATATATATATATATAAAGCTGAAGTAGTCTGTGTATGGCAAGTTTGGTAGCCTTCAACTAACACTATCTCCTCCGAGACCCTGCAGCACAAATTGACCAAAATTGAGAGTATGATAGAAGAAGGCCTGCTCTTCCTTCCGTAGAAGATAAAATTCAAATCAGACCATGTTAACACCAAAAATTATTTACATCAAAAAGGGTGCTTTTTTTCTATGAAAATCCCTATATTTTACGATTTTTTGACTGCTGTGTCGCCAGTTTTCGGTGTATTTCAACCAGAAAAATGTTCACTTAAAGAGAATAACAAGCTAGATAATGCAAAATCTTTACTTTTCAAAAATTCCAATTCTAAAGGGTCGAAACAAACCCGAGCAACGCCGGGCGACACTGCTAGTATATATATATATATATATATATATATATATATATATATATATATATATATACGACTTTAATTATTATTCTTGAGTTTTACTCTAAGCGTAAAAGAACGTAAGGTACGGTGAAAAGTCGTCGTTAAGAAGTTTGAAAAATATTGGTTTTGGGAGGAAAAAATGCGAATGTTTCAGAATGTGGGAAAACACCGAAGAAACACATTCCGATAATCTTTTTATTGTCAAAATTCCTTCAGAATCGTAAATTCTTGTTTGAAACTCGAATACTGAAAAACGCAAGGAAGTGGGCATATAATTAGGTATCGTTTTCCCTCCTCATAATGTAAAGGGGTAGCTAATCCTAAACCCGCCGAATTTTAAAATTTGGTACCATATCTTTTATTTCAGTTAGGGGACTGGCCGCATGCAGTTCCTTCGTAGTGAAAGTAAATTGTCCTTGAAAAAGAAGCCGGAAGTGACGATGGTGATATATCAAACTTTCAAAGAGCACGTTTGGCAATCAATCGAAATAAGTTTCCGACTTCTCAAGATTTGTTCATTAGTATGTGTGTGTGTGTGTGGAATGGAGATAACAAAAACAATTGTTTTATTATTACCCACTAGGGGCGAACATAGAGGGAACAATACAATCTGACGTGGGGTCAGATACACGAATGGGATTACAAAAAGATGAATTTAAAAATTTACAAAAATACCAAAATATATGCTTATATATATTCATAACTCGGGTACTACTTGAGAAGAGTGCGCATAGTCGCGCATCCGCGCTAGCTAGTCGTGACTAGTCGATACTTTGTGTAAAAGAAAAATATTTATTTTGTGTTTTATTTACTTTGCTAGGCAGTCGTTGTAGGATCGACTAGTCACGACTAGCTAGCGCAGATGCGCGCACCGGGTCCACTCTTCTCAAGTAGTACCGTAGAAGACACCGGAGGTGTCATGCAGCGGAACTGAATCTGAAGACACGTGGTTGCAAAGCTAGCTTCGAAATCACACAGCCATGTCTGCGGCGATCTTTTAATCTCGATATAGTGGCAGGAAACGAGTGTCGAGAAAAATAATCCGTGATAATCGGCAGGATTCGAGAATTAGATGAAAGTGAAAAGGATTTTTCTCATCGCATTTGTTTTTTTTTACAGATTATGTAAATTTTTCAAGAGAAAAGGAAGTGGACACAGGAAGGTTTGATTGTGGAGCACTTGGCAATGCTGGTGAATATCAGAAATAGGACGGAATGTTATTCATATCTTAACCGAAAAGAAACGAAAATATTATCGTCAGCAAGTGTTAAAAAAAGAATTGCTGCTGGGGATGTGAATGAGTCCAATTCACAATTATATCAGTAAGTAAACTTTAAATCCTTTTTTCTTCTTCAGCCTTTTTTTGGCATTCTTTCGATATAGGTATCTGTCATTGCCTTCCCAGCTGTTTTGATGGTGTGTTCGATAAAATCCGTAAAAATATTTTATGTATTTTTTTTTCTTTTCATATACCACACACGCTTTGATGTTCGAGAGGGACTTTCATTCTCTTAACAGCCACCGTCACCGACACTCACACAGTTGTCCACACAGGCTTGTCTGCAGTGAGACGAAGAGGCCAAATGCTACAAGAACTGGTGTCTACCATGAAGAATTTCTTCAACACCAGATCTCTGACAAAGAATGCATGAGAAGGAGGAAGGTGCCGTGCCCAACTCCTCCGAGCCTAGTTTACTGAAAGTTTAAAACTGCATGGCTGGATGGACTCATGTGCTTTATCAGCAAATCTGGAATGGTACCAGCACAGCCCGGAACTATGCGAATGATGCCCATTTTCCCGGAATAGCTCATCCCTGCGTTGTGTCAGCACGTCTAGTTTGTTTGAAGTGGCGTCATGGTCATGACAGAGAAGAGGATGAAACTGTGGCTGTCGAAAGGGCTTCAGTACACATGCCATGCGACGATGGCTGGCCAGAAATTTCTTAAATTTTATCTGCCATCATGGCAATCTGGTCTACGGTGTTGTGTTCAAAAGCCACGGTCAGAATCGTTCGAATGTTAGATGGCAATCTGGAAAAAGATATTTTCCGTAGTAATGACGCATCAGTTGGGCCACCGCTTAACTCAAGTAGTCTATGTAAATACTGCAACGGGGTCCTGTCTCCCAACTCCTCATCTGCCATTAATTCATTAAATCTGCTCTCCTCAGACCTGGTGTTGCGGTGTAATATTTCCACTTTAACAGACGTGTAGGTCGCGTCTGGGCTAGGGTCTGTAGTTAGATCCTTTGCAGAGATGGCGAGTGGTGCGGGCATTCCACAATACAATAGAAACAGGTTAGAGTTGGCGACAGGAAGGGCATCCAGCCATAGAAAATCTGCTTTGACAAAGCTCCATCCAACCAATGCAAGCATAGGAATGGGAATGTAAGGAATGATATTGGAACTTCACCATTTTTCATTCATTTATTGCCAAACTATCAAACGTTTTTTTTTCATATTCCACTTAACCCTTTAGTATTTAAACCGGCCATATCCTGCCAAAATTGTCTTCCTGTTTTCTGTTCAAACTGACCAGATCCAGGCCCTCACACCTACCCTACAATGTTATTCTACATTAAGTAATTACACCATCAAGATCTTGAAGATATGAGATAATGCATGATTAATTCAAATCAATGGGAATCAATAGGCATTATGTTTGATAGAATAATCTGAACACTAATGGGTTAAACAATTTCTTCATGATTTTGTCATATTTTCTTTCTATTTTCGTGCTTTTTTTTTTCAGATATTCTCTTGAAGAACATAAGTAACATTAATCATGACATCCAATCACAATTTACCTCCAATTCAACTGACGTTTGCTGAAAGGAATTTGAGGTATTTGTTGTTAGTTATTTATTTTCACCTCATATTACTCATCTTTTAATCAGTTTAATTTTCCATTTTGTTTGAAATGTCATAAAATTAGTAGCATTCTTGAAAGCAGCCTGTCTTTGATCAAAGATTTGTTCAGTCAGAGCTGTCTTGGGCCTAAACAATGATAATGGTGAATCTTGATATTCAGTGGCTAAAAGAAGAAAGGTGTGGTCACGGCTGAAATATTTTTCATCATAGGCCAATGAGTTAACATCATTTAACCCTTTCATTACAGAATTTATTTTGAGATGCTCTGTGTTTCTTCCAATTATGTTAAATATAACAAAGAATTAAGTAAAATAACTTAGTTATCATTAAGCTAGTGTTAGGGACATAAATTGGAACTAAGGTTTGGTGGAAGGTTTTAATTCAGAACTTTTGAAAACCAGACATTTGTACAAAAGAGCCAGAGCCGGTTTCAGCCGGGTTGGTAACGAAAGGGTTAATGTCCTTTTGTACGGGTCAGGCAGAAGTTGTTGAAGCAGATTTCCTGTGGCCAGATGCTCTTCCTGTCACCAACAGTCACCTGTTTGCAAGCAAGGTAACATTCCCTAGGCCAGACATATTTCCCATTGGAAGACGGGAAACCAAAACATCACTTGCATGACAATGATGCTTATTTACAACCATCACCTGTCATGACAAGTTCTAAGCCCTGAATTGAGGAAACTGAAAGAAGCCCATCATATATGTATGTGAGATTGTTTGTGTCTCCTTGTCTTAACATTGCGTGATTGTTGTAACTGAATGTCATTTCCAAAATTCTCCAAAGACAATGCCTAATCATGGGTAAATATTGCTTTGCTTGGAAACAGGAAGGGCATCCAGTCATAGAAAATCTGTCTTAACTCCATTTGAATTTAATAAGCATGGAAAAGGGATGTTAAAGCGATTGTGTGTGTGTGTATATATATATATATATATATATATATATATATATATATATGTGTGTGTATATATATATATATATATATATATATATATATGTAGATAGATAGATAGATATAAATATCTACGATGAGCTCTTTTCAGTTTTTGCCTATCATATCCACTCAGAAGACTTTGGTTGGCCTGGGGCTAAATAGAAAATGTCCAAGATGCTCTGAACCAGAGACCACATGGGCAGTCTGAAAGTCTATGTATTATCTGCAAATACATTGACTTCACACAAAGTTGTACAGTGTAATTTTAATAAATCGTGAAATTCAGTTGTTCAAATAAAAAATTTATCAGTATTGAAATGTAAAATTTCCATTGTTTAATCTCTACCTTTTATTTCTCCTCTATGTCTTATATTATTTTTCTATTCTTTCAGAATATCTAATGACATTGGCAGAAACAATATTTGCTCTGGGTGAGATTATTTGCAAAACATCTCTCTTTGCATTCTCGTTAAACTTGGACAGCTTTCGAAAGGAATTTGCCACATTTTCAGGCTTCGGAATAGATCACAGTTGGTTAAGATACAGGTGTAAAAACATCATACCTGTATGATTCTGTTGAAAGTCATCCTTTTAAAAAGGTAACTTAACTACTCTCAAATGTATTCATACAGGAGAAAAACCATATCACTGTGGTCAGTCGTTCTCTGCAAGATATAGGCTAACTAGCTTTAGATATTCATAGACAGTGAGCATATATCATTATTTTGTTATACAGTATGGATAATAATAAGAAGAAGAAGAATGAGATCATGGTTTTTCAGTCCACTAAATGCTTTGTCTTTGGATCCCCTATTTCCTGTGGTTAAGTGGTTTTCACATTTTCATCAACATTTGTGAAGTCTGCCACTGTAGAAATAGTAGGAATGATATCCTGTATCCCAAGGAAATGTTGCCCTCCTCATTGTCATCAACTGGTCTTGTCCTCCTTTGTGCTCTGATTCTGGTTTCTCGAAACCTGCATGATAGACACAGTTCTCTATGGAATTTGCTGTTTTTGATATTTACAATGCCTCAAGGACATTCAGTTTGTCCTCTTCACTGATGTTTTCAGCATCTGGAAACATCATTGTGGCGTACATCTCAAAACTAAACTAGCTTTCAAACAACAACAAACTTTCTGTAGTTCTTTTTAAGTCTTAATAATTCCCTGATTGCATGATTGGTACATGCTTATTGTACTGAGAAGCAGTGTTTTAACCGTGATCGGGTTAAGGTGATCAATGTCTTTGGAGTATGTAATTATTGACGATGGGCATCACATTTTGTACTTCATGCTGAAACAATTGATCCAATTCCTTAACCATAATCAATTAGATTGTGGACACCAATCATGCCTCCTGTTGTGTTTGTAGGCCAGAGGCAACCTTTGGGCTTTCTTGAAGTACCACAGGCTCTTAGATATTCCTTAGGCCAGCTGTGGTAACTTAGCATTGCTGTCTATGTTTTCAGCAAAGAGATGTATCAGCTGGTCTTTGGTGATCTTCCTATCAGTTCAAATTCTCCCTTTTTAGTACCAGTGTCAATGAGTCTCATCTGCTTGCTAAAGTGAGACAGTTAATTAAAACTGTTTGAAACTAAAGCATCTTCTTTGCACTGTTTTCAGCCATTTTCCTCTCCTTATCTTGAGATGGTCAAGCCAGTCCATATTCAGCTTGAAATTTTTTCATATCGAAGACTTTTGATTTCTTCCTTTTCTTAATAAGCAACCTATCTAACCCAGAAAGATTCATAGATCAGTGTTGGGTGAACCACATATACAGTGTATCATCAAGATGGTGGTGTTACCTGGCATAAACTTTTTGGATACGACATTTTCCATGATAAAACCTTGTTTTCAAAATTGTAGTCAGGTCACTACTGAGTCTGCCGTATTCCTTACCCACCTCTGTCCTCAATCTCATGTTTTTCCTGATTTGTTCATTTCTCTTTGTCTTCAAAGACAAGCATTTGCATTTTTGACCAAACATGATGGATGAAGTTGAAACATTTTTTCCTGCTGCCCATAGGAAGAGGAAAGCATTAATGTTGACAGATCTCAGGCCATTGTCAAGGGATAGTTACTTCATTATAGGCAAAGTTGGTCAGCATTTCACTAAATCAGTACTTGGTTTAGTGGATCAAATTAGTTTATTAAAATGACTGGAAAGTTCTTTACAACTAAAGTAAGACAATTTACAAAAGACAGGCATGACCTTATGATAAGTTTTATTTAATAGTCAACACAGCATACTTCAAAGTATGGTCTACAATAAAAACAGACAAGATGGCAAGAGTTAATGATGAGCAGTGAAACATCTTATGAGGACAATCTTTAGATACAAACACAAATCATGCTGTTTATGACATTCACCCCTCATATGAGGAAGAGAATGGATCACACATGAAAAGAAGAAACATTTCACAACACGTGTTTAAACAGTTTTGTTGTTTGTTCAAGGGTGTTAAGGTTTCTCAACCTTCAGAACAATGGGACTATTTAGGGTTTAGGATTTTCTATTACACAAGTTGTAAGGTCTGGTTCTGATAAAGGAAGTGTGGCAATGGTGTCCTAGTGGAATGGTTAGGGTTAGTATTGGAGCCAGGAGATTCATTTTGGTTGGTGTTGTAGTCAACAGAAGACTGCACATCATGTGCTTCATCGGGTGGTGCACGTATGTCTTGGGTGTTGATCGACAGCTCCCTCCACAAAAGGAGAATGTTCACACGTGTTACTAAGCCTTGCTTGAGGGGCACTCCTGTCTTTCAGCAGGTGCAGCTAGTCCAGGGGCTGCTGTGAGATAGGGTCTGGCTTTTGAACGTAAAGGTCTGCTGCGTCCTTGCCTTTGGGTGGAGCCAGCTGACTTAGAGACACTGTAGTTTCTTTCCCATCCTGCAGTTTAACATGAGCATAGAGTGGATTGGAGTCCAGTAACTCCACTTTATCCTCTGGCGGTTCATATTTGGAAGTTCTCACATTTCGTCTCATCAGAACAGGACCCGGTGACAGAAGCCAACTGGGAAGAGCTGTAGATTTACGGTTATATCAGAAAAGTCTTTCACGAGGCATTTCATTGGTCACTGTACAGAGAATTTTGCAGAACCAGTTCCCACTGAGTGATTGCCGATTCTTTTGTCTTCAGAGCCAGGGTTACATTGAGGCGTTCAACCTGACCCTTTCCCCTGGGGTTATATGCTGTAGTTCTACTTGTAGCAATTCCCTTGCTATGTAAAAACCCTTTCAGTTCTTTAGATATGAAACTTGTCCCCCTGTTAAAATGAATGTAGGAGGGCATGCCAGAAAGGGAGAAAAATTTACAAAACCATTTTTTGATAGTTGAAGCACTCATGTCGGGACAAGGGAAGCTAGAGTATTCATCAATGGCAGTAAGAAGATACTTGTTGTGTGAATTAGAAGGCAAAGGTCCTTTGTGATCAACACTGATTCTCTGAAAAGGCTGTGTTGCTTTAATAAAATGAGAGGGAGAATGTTGGTGGAAAGAAGGTTCGAGTTCACGGCAGACATTACGTTAGAGCTGGTTTAGATGTAGTCATGTTCCACTGTATCATGAAATCTTAAATAAGTAGTGATGTGTTTGTGTCTCTGGTCTACAGAAATAAAGACACATTTCTTTGTTATGTTATCAGTTCCTTGAAATATCTGTTGTTGAGGCAAATAATAACATATTTTCGGTCATTAAAGACTGATTTGTCTCTTTCTACAATATGTCCAAGTCTAACTGGATTAGCAATAAAATACTCAGTCATTATATCACTTAATTTTGCCAATTAACCATAGCTAATCCACATTCATGTGTCAAGTTTTTAGATGATGCAAATCCATATGGCTGCAGGCATTATTTCTTCAAATTTCAATTTCCTGGTCTCAAAGAATGCATTCTTTGTCTTAATTATTTCTTTGTGACAGTCATTTCAATTCTGTCACCAACATCTAATCATTCTCATGATGGTTGTAACAAAGTGCCCCTTGGGGTGGTAGGAACTGGTCGTTTGGTGGCAAAAGAGTTATGCATAACTTAAGGGAATTGAGGGTCAGTGTAAATGATGAGAGTCTCTGGTTGTCTGCTTTTTGCTTTGTCACCTTTCATGTTGCTATAAAGGTCGACAGTTCATAAATATTGTCTTGCCATTGTAACGAGTCCATTGAAAGGATTTTCCATACCTTGGGTCATCAGCGTTACTCTTTGTTAGGCATGGAGCTCATTTGACATGTTTCGAGGCTTCTTGATCCTCAATCTCAACAGACTTTATTGACCCAGTGCACATTCTCTAGCTCCGTTTAGGTAGGTTTTCAAACCCTGCTGCAGACTGTAAATCGAATTTCATCATTGCTCACATGGCTCAAGTTGCCACCTGCCACAGCTTATCTTATTCCAGTACAGAATACCAGAATATACAGACATAGTGTTTCTGAGATTATCTATTTTCTCTCATCTGTATACCATAATCCTGGTAATATGTGGTTTACACTACATCTTGTCCAATGTATTGATGCTGACTTGTGACTGAGCTTCATCCCTAAACAATTAAGCTTGGTATGTCCTGATAAGTGTTGCTTAGAACCAAGCTTAGAGAACACCCTAATATCATAATATTTTAATTACCACTGTATATTTTGCAAACACTCATTCAAGGCTTCTGCATTATCTCCCTAATAGGTTTGTGACTTGAATATATCTCAAAGTATATTGGTGGAACCTCTCCTGTGGCATAGCATGTCTATACATCCCTCAGAGCCATGTGGCTGCCCTTTTGCTTTTGTTGAAATGCTGCTCTGACTCCTCCGTCAGTTGTACTTCATGAGGGACCGTTTGGGTTGTAATTGCGTAAAATAACTGGTTCAACAGTTTACAGCTTGTAATACAACATTTAGTTATTTCCTCCATGTCCATTGGTTACCTTTTGTCATTCTTCCAAGACACTGGTCCTTGAGCTATTTCAGCTTTTACCACGACATGTTAGAGTTTCTGTATCTGTCAATGCTTTTCCAATTTATGACATTGTTGTCAGCAACACATCACTCCTACCAAAGCTCACTGTAGTTTTTACTGAAACGTTACTGATGATACATCCAATTTAAAGAATAGACAAAGTCATTTGGATTGTCTATAGGACCTTTGTGATATAGTAAACTCTGTTACTTGAATATGCCAATACTCTGGGCATAATTTTTCAGGGTAAAATACTCTTGCATCTTAAGGATAGGCATCCTTTATAATTGCTACAAAATAAAATTCGTATTTCAGATCTGAGTTCTGAACTTTGAAGTTCATCTATACTCTTAGCTTGCCATGAGTTCATTTCTGTAGTTCGGCCTTCATGTCAGCTTCCAGAATAATTGGAACATGATGGGCTGAGCTACATTGTCTGTCTCTAGTTTCTGTATTCCTGCTATTGTACTCACACCATCCTTGAACACTTTTTGTTTATGCTACTTGGGCTGCAGTTTTCAGCCTGGTTAAAAACCATAAATTCACAATGGTGTGCAACAATGAGATCCATAATGCAGACTAGATTGGAATGGACAATGTGGAACTACTTGGTGTTGTCGTCCATTTGTTGGATCAATCCTCTTCCCTTTGGCCCTACCAAATGGTTCCTCTTTTATCTTGGATCATGATTGAAGTACAGTGGAAGGCAGTTCTGAAGGTGTACTTTCAGGCAATTGATTTTGGCCTACAATACTTAATTTCTGGTCTGCTTTTAGCTTGCTTGCTTGTCTGCAATAATGCTGACTTGTACTTCCTGAGGGACTGTTTGGGTCATAATTGTGTAAAATAACTGGTTCAACAGTTCTTTTCAAAATTATTTTAACAGTCTTCAAAAGTTTACAGCTTGTAATACAACACTTGTTTATTTTCTCCATGTCCATTGGCTACCTGATGTAAACCCTCTTGCTGTGTTTTCTTCTGGAACCTTTTAACCCATTGTTTTCTTCAGCAAGTTTTTATGACTGCCTCAGTGGCTGGTCTATCAGTGCTAATAGCTTGTATCTAGTTTTAATACAAGCAATGCCTCAAAAAACTTGGTTGTACCACAGTTAACAGGGGAAAGCACAAGTTTTTTTGCCAGGTCTCCAACTTCACCATGAATGTATAAAAGATTTTGCTATAATTTTGGCTGGCAATATCTAACACAAAGTCATGTTTTTCTTTTCTTTATAATTGTGGAGTGTGATTTGGTAAATTATAATACCAAATAATTCCACAGTGGTAGCTATGGCTGGGTTACTGGTTTCAACCACCTTCACTGCTGACTTTTTTGTTATATACAGCAGTACAGTATGATAATTCTTCGTCTGTAGCTTTGACACTGTTGTAAAAGTGTTTCATTGCTACTCAAATATTTTTGGAAGATTCCTTGTCATTATACATATTGGTGGACTTGAGAGTGTTAATTTTGTTCAAGAATTGTGTGTTATAACATTTACTTCAATATCTGTGGTAAACGATTCTCTGCTGGGAGTGTCTTAACATACAAGTTGATTCATATTGGAAAAGGATCATATTGCTGTGATATCTGTGGTAAATCATTATCTGAAAGAAGTAATTGTATTACTTTATCTATAACGAGAGAGCAACCATATTGCTGTGATATCTGTGGTAAATCATTCTCTTGAAATAGTGACTTAACAAACAAACATAAAAGCTATGTTATGAACAAGTCACTTCACTATACGTGTATATATTTATACAAAAGAGTAACCATATCGATACCAAAGGTCATTCTTTGCCAAGAAAATATCTTGTATATCCATTGATGTATTCATACAGCAAAGTAGATATAACAGTGAGCTAACAAACTCTTCATACCATTGTGATCATTTTGGAAAAGCACTTTATCAGAATACTCATATTCTCTGTAACATGTTTCCAGGAGGGAGGAAATATACTCTTGATTTATTTGATAATGGGATAACCACTATAGTTATGTTAAAGGGAGTCCTCATATGCCATAAGATACACATGTTATATTCTGGTTTAAATTTCATGTATTCCATTGTCTTTTCTTTGGAATCTCGTGTTTCCAGCAAATGCCTGAAGATCAGTTATTTCTTCAGATAAGCCAATGACAATTACTTTATGTGCTCCAGTTTCAGCAGCTTTCTCAGTGCACCTATATTCAAGGATGTTTCATATCCCTTCAAAGAATATCGATGCAATTTGTCTAATTTCATCCCTTATGGCATGATTTCCTCGTGACTAAGGGGAAGGTGAATGGGTGGTGTAGCTTAGGAATCATTGCCATCACCCCCAAGCCCCTCTGCTTCACCCAGCATTGGCAAATTCTTTATTTATTGGGGGAACTGCTCTTCTGTCACTCACCCATTATATCTTGTCGCTGTTACTGTTGCGCTACTTTTATCCTCACAGACATTGACTAAACAGAATGCATTTGCAAGAATGATATACCACATCTCACAGTGATAAGGATTTTCTTTTGTATGAATACGTTTGTGAGTAGTTAGATTATCCTTTTGAGAAAATGACTTTTTACAGATTTCATAATTGTATGATGTAATCTTTAGGCATATTTTTAGAAAAAAAAAAAAAATCAAGCCTTTTAACTGTGTTTTACATTGATCCTCGTTCTGTCATCCTTTAGGATTCAACAAAATAAAGGACCAGTCTAAAAATGTGGGTTGACAGGGTTGGTGTCAAGCATAAATGCATTGTAGCATTTAATTATGGTTTGATACTTTAAGTTTAACTCCCGACCGAGGTCAACTTTGCCTTTTGGCCTTCTGGGATCAATAAAGTCAATGTAATTGACTGATCCTTTCCCTGAAATTTCTGACCCTGCGTCTAATTTTGAAAGACTGATTAAAAATTATGTTTTATTGAATAATAAAAATATGTTTTTGAAATAATTTGAGTTAATTGCTTTTTTATTGACGTTGATGATTGTTCTTCATTTTACATGCAAAATTTAGGAAAACTAACAGAAACAACTTTTCCAGAATATTAAAAATATTAACCATTTGCTTGTCCTGTATATACCACATGTGGTACATCATCATCATTGTTTAATGACTGTTTTCCATGCTAGTACGGGTTGGACGGTTCGACCGGGATCTGGGAAGCCAGGGGCTGAACCAGGCTCCAGTCTGATCTGGCAGTGTTTCTACAGCTGGATGTCCTTCCTAACGCCAACCTCTCCATGAGTGTAGTGGGTACTTTTCACGTGCCACCAGCACGGAAGCCAGTCACAGCGGCACTGGCATCAGCCACGTTCGGATGGTGCTTTTTACATGCCACCGGCACAGGGATCACAGCTACATATGCATTAACAGATCATAATCATCATCACTCTTACTTTCCTTGCTGGCATAGTTTGGGCGTTTTCACAGAATCCAACATGTTGGAGGTCCATGTCCTTCTCCATGGTCTTGGCTTTTTACAGAATGCAGCTGGTACTTAATTTGTGACCCCAACACCAGGGAGGTCACCCTATAAAGACTAAAGAGCCCCCTCAGTTGTGAGGGAAAAGAGAAAAGTTGTTTTTTGTGAGTTGCTGAGAAGTGAACGTATGATGGGAGGCACAAGTACAGGTTTATTTTGGGGGAGAAGATTCATGGGTCCCTCGCACTTTACATGGGTGGTAAGGAGTGATTGAAGTGTACCCTGGATGTTATGTTAACGTCTATTTTGCTATGCTTACATGGGCCACACGGAGTTTGTGGTAGATTATTGTATGGCCAGATGCCCTTATCTGTTTCCAGACAAAGTAATATTTCCCCCTGGCCAGGCTTGTTTTTTTGGAAGACTGAAAACAAACAACTTTTTGAGTACAGTATACTCAAAGTAAATACTACTAAGTTTGAAATATATACTGCAGTATACTTTTTCAAATTTAGATGGTATCAAAGAAAATAGTATTATTTTACTTTGTGCTGTGACCTATTTGAGACAGAGGATGATATTGTCATTGTTTAAGATGGAAATCTATGGTAGTACCAGTATGCCAAAAATGTACTGTATCAAGCAATTACTTTAACTAGCAGTATTACCCGGCGTTGCTTGGGTTTGTTTCGACCCTTTAAAATTGGAATTTTTGAAAAGTAAAAATTTTGCATTATGTAGCTTGTTATTCTCTTTAAGTGAACATTTTTCTGGTTGAAATAAACCGAAAAATGTTTTCTCTAATCTCTTGTCAAAGCTCTGAGGGCCAGACCAATGTTTTTTGCTGGCACATTCCAGGCCAGCAGTCTGAAAGAATGTCAACTGAAATCAGAGAAAGATCTGAAGCAACTTGGGCATGGCTCTTTGGAACGTCATTGCTGTGTTAGTTTGACAACAGATGTGTCGATAGTCTGTCCTTGTATAATGGACTTGAGCCAGTGGACCAGGCTGAGAGACACGACAAAAAAAGAAAAAAAGATCACTAGCTATTGTACAAGAGTACAACAAATTCATGGTGGGGGTGGGAGCTTACAAACTACAGAATTTTCTCAAGAAAGCCAAGAGAAAAAGATGTTTCATAAACATATTCTACCAGTGTACGAAGTTTTAAAGTGTTTAGTTACTAAGAAATTATGGTTAAACCCACTCAAAGAAACAAAAAAAAAATGTGTGTAATATGTGTAAAACAACTTCCTCTAAACGAATATTTAAAAAATGCGCACACGCGAAAGGAGAGTGGGGGAGAGGCTTTAGTTTAACCGAAATTATTAAAAAAATCTGCCGGTCAAAACGAAAAGATCCCATTGCTTTTCACACACATCGTAATCTGACACAATGGAAAGATATTGAATCGGAGGAAATTGTTGAAATTACCAAAAATACTAAGAAATTAAGACGCAGGAGTGGCTGTGTGGTAAGTAGCTTGTTTACTAACCACATGGTTCCTGGTTCAGTCCCACTGCGCGGCACCTTGGGCAAGTGTCTTCTACTATAGCCTCGGGCCGACCAAAGCCTTCTGAGTGAATTTGGTAGACGGAAACTGAAAGAAGCCCGTCGTATATATGTGTATGTGTTTGTCCCCCTAGCATTGCTTGACAACCGATGCTGGTGTGTTTATGTCCCCGTCACTTAGTGGTTCGGCAAAAGAGACCGATAGAATAAGTACTGGGCTTACAAAGAATAAGTCCCGGGGTCGATTTGCTCGACTAAAGGCGGTGCTCCAGCATGGCCACAGTCAAATGACTGAAACAAGTAAAAAAAAAAAAAGAAAGTGATAGGATCAGAACTCCGTGGAAAAAAGAAGTCAAATAAAGGGAAATAATTAGCGCACCTTAAAACTAATTAATTAATTAATGTCAATCTTGTTCCTGTCGAGCACTTGTTCGTTGCTTTTTATCTGATAACGGTAAGTTGATGGAAATTTACTTTAAGGCTGTGATAATGTTGTGTGTAAATAATTAAATAATCGAACCACGGTATTTATTGCAGAGTGGAAAAAATGTAACACTTGGAAAAAGATTTCTATTTCCTTTGTTTAGAAACTGAAAAGTTGAGATGTTTTTAGTATTTTGTTCTACGACTTAAAAGTGAATTGGAGCTATTTTAAATGTAAAATAAGTGAGATCTTGACACTATAGTACAATGCAGTCTCTATCGATTTACTTTGCTAAATACTTTCTTTTGATATTGGCTTCTTAATCTTATAACTTTTAATAGAAGACACTTTATGTTATCTTGGCTAAAATCAAAATCTCACAGGAGCCAACCTTTACAAGATCGTTATTTTGTTATATTCTCTTTGGCGATCTTTCGATATTAGTAACTTATAAACCACGTGGGTTTATTTACATTTCTGAAGATGTATATATATACGCAGGAGTGGCTGTGTGGTAAGTAGGTTGTTTACCAACCACATGGTTCCGGGTTCAGTCCTACAGCGTGGCACCTTAGGCAAGTGTCTTCTACTATAGCCTCGGGCCGACCAAAGCCTTGTGAGTGGATTTGGTAGACAAACACAAACATACACGCACACACACATATACATATATACGACGGGCTTCTTTCAGTTTCCGTCTACCAAATCCACTCACAAGGCTTTGGTCGGCCCGAGGCTATAGTAGAAGACACTTGCCCAAGGTGCCACGCTGTGGGACTGAACCCGGAACCATGTGGTTGGTAAACAAGCTACTTACCACACAGCCACTCCTGCGCCTATAATTCTGTAATTTAATTTTATGAAGGTCTGGAAATATGCATAGTTATCTGGTATAATTTTGATGACAAATTAAAAAGGTACACTTTATCAATATAAAAATGTAATGAAATTCCCACAATTGATTCAAGTATTCTGTATATCTTATACTGTTTCTCCTGTCATTTCAGAACATCAGCTGACATTCGCATTTAAAAGTTTTAGCAATTCAGATGTCTCAATAATATTTACGCTGCTTTAGATACTGAAGAATGCTATCGTACAGAACAAATATACCCATGTTTATATAAATTCATTTGTACAATTACGAGTATTTCCTGTGAACTTAGATTAACTGCAGAATTCCTCGACTCAACCGACTGCGGCATGTGCTACTTGGCTCTTCTTTCAAATTAATCTTGGACAAATTTACAAAGTAGTTTTCAGCATATAGCGGAAGGAATAATTGTTTGGAGTATAATATAAAAAAGAAAACAAGAAATATATCCCTATTTTGGGGGAGAGAAGGAAAAATATGGAAAATGAATTCTGTGACAACAATGTTCAGAATAAAATAGAACCTGAAACGAGTGATTTTCATGATGAAATACTGCAAAAAATAGGAAAGACATCATACAAAACATCCCATAAAAGTGTCGTATCTATTCACAAATGTATTCGTGTGGGAGAAAGAACATATCAATGTG
Source organism: Octopus sinensis (assembly GCF_006345805.1). Lineage (NCBI taxonomy): Eukaryota > Metazoa > Mollusca > Cephalopoda > Octopoda > Octopodidae > Octopus > Octopus sinensis. Next base: position 4,220,482 of record NC_043017.1, on the reverse strand, counting down.
ATATCTGTGGTAAATCATTCTCTCGAAATGCAGATTTAACTAGTCACAAACGTATTCATACAGGAGAGAAGCCATATCAATGTGATATTTGTGGTAAATCATTCTCTCATAATAGTACGTTAACTTATCATAAACGTATTCATACAGGAGAGAGACCATATCAATGTGATATCTGTGGTGAATCATTCTCTCGAAATGCATATTTAACTGTTCACAAACGTACTCACACAGGAGAGAAGCCATATCAATGTGATATTTGTGGTAAATCATTCTCTAGAAATGGATATTTAGGTATTCACAAACGTATTCATACAGGAGAGAAGCCATATCAATGTGATATCTGTGGTGAATCATTTTCTTGGGGAACTAACTTAATTAACCATAAACGTATACATACAGGAGAGAAACCATTCCAGTGTGATATCTGTGGCAGATCATTTTCCGATCCAGGCAGCTTAACTGTACACAAGCGTATTCACACAGGCAAAAGACCATGTCACTGTGATATCTGTGGTAAATCTTTTTATGCACGTAGTGCCTTAACTACTCACAAACGCTTTCATACAGGAGAAAAGCCATTTAACTGTGATATCTGTGGTAAATCTTTTTCTGTAAATAGTGCCTTAACAACACACAAACGCATTCATACAGGAGAGAAGCCATATCACTGTGATATCTGTGGTAAATCATTCTCTGAAACTGGTCATTTAACAACACACAAACGCATTCATACAGGAGAAAAGCCATATCACTGTGATATCTGTGGTAAATCTTTTTCTGCAAGTAGTGCCTTAACTATTCACAAACGCTTTCATACAGGAGAAAAACCATTCAACTGTGATATCTGTGGTAAATCATTTGCTGTAAGTAGTACCTTAACTAGACACAAACGTATTCACATAGGAGAGAAGCCATATCACTGTGATATCTGTGGTAAAACATTCTCTTTAAGTAATAAGTTAAGAAACCATTTACTTATCCATGCAGAAGAAGCCCCCTGTTGCTGTGATGTCTGTGGTAAATCTTTCTCTGTAACTGCTCACTTAATTTCTCACAAACGTGTTCATACAAGAGAGAAACGATATGGTTGTGATATCTGTGGTAAATCGTTCTATCGAAATGCATGTTTAACTAAACACAAACGTGTTCATACAGGAGAGAAACCATATCAGTGTGATATCTGTGGTAAATCGTTTTCTCAAAAATCTGGTTCTGTTGTTCACAGACTTGTTCATACAGGAGAGAAACCATTCAACTGTGATGTCTGTGGTAAATCATTCTCTATAAGTGGTAACTTAAGCAAGCACAATCGTACTCACACAGGTGAGAAGCCATATCACTGTGATACATGTGGAAAGCAATTTGCTGTCTCTAGTCACTTAACTACTCACAAACGCATTCACACAGGTGAGAAGCCATATCATTGTGACATCTGTGATAAATCTTTCTCACGACATCATCATTTGTCTGCACACAAAAACACTCATTCAAGAGAAAAACTGTATCACTGATATCTATGGCAAATGATTGTCTTAAAAAGGAGAGATTTAACTATACGCAAACACATTCATACATAATTCATACCACTTGTATTTGTGTTAAAATCATTCTTTCACTGACATATTAACTACTCATAAATACATTTATACAAGAAAGGAAGCATACCACTGTGGTAAATGATGCTCTATTTGGAATCACTTTACTTCATGTGTTTGTATTCATTCAAGATATTTAAACAACAATTAGAGCAACAGAGGTAGTATTAATATAACCTCTGATGTGCATAAAAGCACATCTTAGCTATTGCCAGCAGCAGAGAATCACTGCTACTTCTGCCATTCAGACTACGACTGAAAAGGTGATATGAGGCCGAAACATGATTTGGTAGTCCAGGCAGCTGAAATAGTGGTGATTGTTTGCTGCTGGCGATAGGTATGACGTGCTTTTATGCACCAAATAACCATATTAGAGTTTTTTTTGCTCTTGGTATATATAGCAGTCTTTCTGTGTTCTAATGCAATTAAGTAATGAATATTTTACTTATTTAAAGAATTTGTGTGTTGCCATAAATGTTTGTGTACTGGAAAGAAAAAACAACTGATAATTTCATTACAATTCATTTAACTCCAGAGTGATATCAACTTTGAAGAGATAGCTGAACATTATTGTGTTTTTAATAAAAAGATTCTTTCTAAATACTTGTATACATATTTTTTGAATGAAGAAAATATTCTGTTTATATATATTTGTTTCTTTATTGCCCACGAGGGGCTAAACATAGAGGGGACAAACAAGGACAGACAAACGGATTAAGTCGATTACATCGACCCCAGTGCGTATCTGGTACTTAATTTATCGACCCCGAAAGGATGAAAAGCAAAGTCGACCTCGGCGGAATTTGAACTCAGAACGCAACGACAGACGCAATACCGCTAAGCATTTCGCCCAGTGTGCTAACGTTTCTGCCAGCTCACCGCCTTTACATACATATATATATATATATATATAGGTAGGCTAACTGGGAAGATAGTTTTTATATGTGGCAGATGCTCGGGAGCATTGACCTCCGAAAATCTGCAGAAAACAACTTCTGTCACTTTCCAGGGGGAAAAATTAGAAGTAGTTGATAGGTTCCGTTATCTAGGTGACCAAGTCAGTAGTGGGGGTGGGTGCACTGAGAGTGTAACTGCTAGAATAAGAATAGCCTGGGCAAAGTTTAGGGAGCTCTTACCTCTGCTGGTGACTAAAGACCTCTCGCTCAGAGTAAAGGGCAGACTGTATGATGCATGTGTTCGAACTGCCATGCTACATGGCAGTGAAACATGGGCCGTGACTGCTGAGGACATGCGTAAGCTCATGAGGAATGAAGCCAGTATGCTCCGATGGATGTGTAATGTCAGTGTACTTACTCGACAGAGCGTTAGTTCCCTGAGAGAAATGTTGTACCTAAGAAGCATCAGTTGCTGCGTGCAAGAGAGACGATTGCGCTGGTATGGTCATGTGGCGAGAATGGATGAAGATAGGTGTGTGAGAAAGTGCCAATCCCTAGCAGTTGAGGGAACCCGTGGAAGAGGTAGACCCAGGAAAACCTGGCACGAGGTGGTGAAGCACGACCTTCGAACGTTAGGTCTCACCATGGAAATGACTAGAGACCGAGACCTATGGAAGTATGCTGTGTGTGAGAAGACCCGGCAAGACTAGTGAAGCCATAACCCGTGGCCCCTACCTGGGACGTAGTCAGTCCACCTGTGCATACCTTCCTGCTTGTGACACTTGTGAAGACCTGTTGAGGCAAATCGAATCAAGTCAAACCAAATCAAAATAGATGAACATCAATGGAAATTGTATCCCTGTGGTACCAGTGCCAGTGGCACATAAGAAAACCATCCGAACGGGACCGTAGCCAGTACCGCATTGACTGGCCTCCGTGCCGTGGGCACGTAACAAACACCATCCGATCGTAGCCGTTCGCCAGCCTCGTCTGGCACCTGTGTCGGTGGCACATAAGAAAAACACCGAAAACACCATATCCGAGCGTGGCCGTCTGCCAGCCTCGTCTGGCACCTGTGTCGGTGGCACATAAAAAACACCATCCGAGCGTGGCCGTCTGCCAGCCTCGTCTGGCACCTGTGTCGGTGGCACATAAAAAACACCATCCGAGCGTGGCCGTCTGCCAGCCTCGTCTGGCACCTGTGTCGGTGGCACATAAAATCACCCACTACACTCTCGGAGTGGTTGGCGTTAGGAAGGGCATCCAGCTGTAGAAACACTGCCAGATCTGACTGGCCTGGTGTAGCCTTCGGGCTTGCCAGACCCCAGTTGAACCATCCAACCCATGCTAGCATGGAAAGCGGACGTTAAACGATGATGATGATGATATATATATATATATATATATATATATATGTGTGTGTATATATATATGTATATATATATATATATATATATTTCTTTATTAACCACAAGGGGCTAAACACAGAGGGGACAAACAAGGACAGACAAAGGGATTAAGTCGATTACATCGACCCCAGTGTGTAACTGGTACTTAATTTATCAACCCCGAAAGGATGAAAGGCAAAGTCGACCTCGGAACGTAACGACAGACGAAATACGGCTACGCATTTCGCCCAGCGTGCTAATGTTTAACAGATGGGTTCATAGTTGAGAAATGTACTCTCAGAACTGATGAATACCATCACTGTGCAGTTAATACGAAAGTATTACAAAAACTATGAAAGTAAATATTCCATTTTTTTATATTAGGCTATATATATGACATTGCTACAAAATAGAATATGTTAAGGTTTGTTTTTATATTCAGTTATAATGAAAATAATTTTACATTAATCTGATGGGTTACTCTATACTTTTGCAGAGTACAAATTCAATATTCTTAAACAAGAATAAATCAAATTTGATGACTGGCATCCATGCTAGTGGAGTGCTAAGAGCACCACCCGAGAGCGTGATCATTGCCAGAGCAACTGACTGGCTTCCTTGCCAGTGGCACATAAAATGCACCATTCGAGTGTGATCGTTACCAGCGTTGCCTTACTGGCACGTGAAAAAAACATTCAAGCGAGGTCGTTGCCAGTGCAGGTGTCACGTAAAAAACACCATTTAAGCGTGGCCGTTGCCAGTATTGCTTGATTGGCTCCTTGTGCCGGTGGCACGTAAAAGCACCCACTACACTCTCAGAGTGGTTGGTGTTAGGAAGGACATCCAGCTGTAGAAACTCTGCCAAATCAAGATTGGAGCCTGGTGCAGCCATCTGGTTCGCCAGTCCTCAGTCAAATTGTTCAACCCATGCCAGCATGGAAAGCGGACGTTAAACAATGATGATGATGGTGGTGGTGATGATTGATTGATTGACAGTGACTTCAGAGTTTCAACCAGGTAGGCCATCATTGGACTGCGGTGTATTGAGATTGATCTTAGCTTTATATAGTCTCTGTTGAGTTAACATCTTTCTTGGGTATGTGGGTTTGAGTGGAGTGGTAGTTAGGTTTTCCACAACACACCCAAGGAAGATTTTAACTCAACAGGGACTGTATAAAGCCAGATCAGCTCCAATACATCTTCCACCAAAATTTCAGGTTAATTTATGATCCAAACATCAGTTTAATAATGACAGTTATTTTGAGTAAATTTTTCATTATTTTGAAAATAGAAACAAAGTTGGTATATTTTAACAGAAACATGGTAATGAAATGGTTAAGATGTCGGAGGATGTCATTGTTAATGGCTGTCTCCATTATTAGAAGTGAGTGCAGCAGGGCAATAGTTGGCATAGCTACCCTTCTTGGAATGGGGTACATTATAGCATGTTCCAAAAAATTAGAATAGATCTCCTTAGAGAGGGAGAATTTGAAGAGTTTTAGTGAATATAGGTGTGGCTGTGGGCTGCAATGTTTAAGGTGATGAAATGAAGATGCCATGGGCAAATGGCTTTGTTGATATGAAGTGACTGGAGGTAATATTGCAATTGGTGATGGATCTGGGTGGCTCAGAAACCTGGACGTTATCAAAGAAGCTTGAGAGGCGGTTGGATGGAACTTACACTTGCCTCCTTATGAGAGCTCAAAATCTCTCGTGGAAGCATCATCCAACCAAAGTACAAATATATGGGAAATTACCACCTGTATCATCTCTTGTGAAAGGTAGGAGAGTCCAGTTTGCTGGACATTGTTGTAGAGCTGAAAACGAGGTAATTTCTACTCTTCTCCTCTGGAAGCTGTCTACTCGCGATACCAGAGGGCGCACACTCTCCTACTCTGATGTAATCTCCAGGGATACAGGCATCCAGCAACAGGACCTCCGTAATATTATGATGGACCGTGAAGTCTGGCGTAGCATGGTAAATTCCATTGTCTCGACCACAGTCGAACAATGATGATGATGATGGGTTGGAGAGGACTTAGTTTTCAAGTAGATTTACCAAATATTTGCAATTTAGAGTTGGTTGTAAAGTAGCAAGTGGAAGCTTTCGTCATTAATTTTCTACTCCTAGAACCATTATTGTGAATTTGAGGAAAAAAGATTCTGTGAAGTTGGTGGAAAGCTTTTTGGCATGGGCCCAAAAGAATTGGTTGCATTTTGGAAGGTGGGATGACTGGAGGACATCACATTTTGTGATTCAAATCGTGACCTTATAGATGTATTGCTGGGTAAACACCACCTAAAACAGTTGCAGGCACCGTTTTGTGGTTAAGGAGTTCCAACCATGTGGTGGTGATGGTTCAATCTTATTTCTTTATTGCCCACAAGGGGCTAAACAAAGACGGGACGAACAAGGACAGACAAAAGGGTTAAGTTGATTACATCGCCCCAGTGCGTAACTGGTACTTAATTTATTGACCCCGAAAGGATGAAAGGCAAAGTCGACCTCGGCGGAATTTGAACTCAGAACGTAACGGCAGACGAAATACTGCTAAGCATTTCGCCCGGCGTGCTAACGAGTCTGCCAGTTCGTCGCCTTTCTGAACAAATAATTATTTCTCGTGTCATTTTGTTTACAAACACCGCATGCTTTCAATTGAGCGTCGATTTCCTGCTCGTCATTGAGCATGCGTTGTTCAGAAAACTACTTCCGATCCGAGAAGCAAGTATTATTTATTAATTGAATAATTTCTGTTAATTTATTTCACGATAAAAAGAAATTTAATAAATGCTAAACTATATAAAACTAATCGTTGAAATACCAATCCAATACAGGTTATATCTAAATATACTGAATCTCCTCTATGTCTCTATTAAATATAGATTTAGCTTCAAACACTTTCACACTCATGAATGAATGAATTTTTTCAAAGGAAAAGATTCATTCATTTTTTTTTTTTTAATTGTCATTTGCATAAATAAGAAATTAATTAATTAGTTTTGTTTGTGTTACAATACAGGCTTAAACTAATAGTGAAACTTGCTCACGCAACGTATTGTCTCCTAAGGGCGAACTATTCACAGGTTTACTAATTACTTTACTAATTACTTTCATAATGCCCGAAACAGCTTCTTTAATTTTTCATTTTTTTTCATATTTAATTTAATTCATTTCCCTTATTTTTATATTAAGGTACTAGTACCTTAGTACCTTATATCAATATCTTTTTGTATTCCTAATTTTCAAATGTGGACTTTGAAAACAGTTTTTTTCTGGATTGTTTTTATTCCAGATAAACTGGAGTCGATAGAAACTCATCTCCTATCGCTGTCCATCCCGTAAAAAACTGAAGAAGATTTATTCGAGGTATTTTTCTTTAACATTTTTTTTTTATTCAATCGTATTTTGTTCATTTACCGGCGATCTTTCGTCTCTAGTAGACTTTTCCGTCGATTTCCGTAAAAAACTTCTTTTTTTTTTACGTATGGGCTTGCGGGAACTTTTGAAGTAATGAGAGCGAAAGAGACTAAGAGAAAGCGATTGTCTGTCTCCCACACCCCATGAAACACACACACACACACATGTACATCAATGCTTTCCATGCACGGTAACTTCAAAAGAACTTCCCTCGTCATACAATCGCTTTCTCTTAGTCTCTTTCGCTCTCATTACTTCAAAAGTTCCCGCAAGCCCATATGTAAAAAAAAAATTTTTTTTTACGGAAATCGACGGAAAGGTCTACTAGAGACGAAAGATTGCCCACTTACCAATACCACGTTTCTTTTCGTTTGATCAACCATAAAACTCGTCGCACCCTGAAAACAATTTGTTTTTGCTCTGCCAGGATTAACAGAACTTAACGATCAACCACCGCTATCACCTCAATGTGAGCGTTAGAACTGCTAGAAATAGCAGCCATATTCCTTAAATTATGCTCTAAACCTGTGGTTCTCTAATTCGTAGAGCAAATAGGATTGCACTTTGTGCATGAAGTCAAAATTATTATCAAGAATGGCATTTATATATTATTAAATGATATAGGCGCAGGAGTGGCTGTGTGGTAAGTAGCTTGTTTACCAACCACATGGTTCCGGGTTCAGTCCTACTGCGTGGCATCATGGGCAAGTGTCTTCTGCTATAGCCTCGGGCCGACCAATGCATGCCTTGTGAGTGGATTTGGTAGACGGAAACTGAAAGAAGCCTGTCGCATATATGTATATATATATATGTGTGTGTCTGTGTTTGTCCCTCTAGCATTGCTTGACGACCAATGCTGGTGTGTTTACGTCCCCGTCACTTAGCGGTTCGGCAAAAGAGACCGATAGAATGAGTACTGGGCATACAAAGAATAAGTCCCGACTAAAGGTGGTGCTCCAGCATGGCCGCAGTCAAATGACTGAAACAAGTAAAAGAGTATATAATTATCAATGAGAACCATGAGTCTGTTGTTTTGGCGAAATGAGTTTGTCTATCTTCCGTGCAGATTATGTCTTTTGTTTTTTTTAACATTTAAAGTTTATGAGTGATAAAAAGAATTTATAATAAGAATTTCAGTTTGTATTTTTCACATTTTAAAAAACTCTGTTTTCCTTGCTCGTTGCTATCAAAGAGATAAACACATTGGCTCGAAATGAGTTATGTTGTTTTAGAGATACGCTGACCATAGAAAAGGACAGAATGTTCATTAAGTGTAGGTCTAACGAAGTCAGATCTAATCTTCAACTAAACAACATTTTGTTAATTATTCTTTACTTTAATATTCGTTACGCAATTTGAAGGTGTAGCTGTGGTCTGCATATATCTAGACTTCACACCAGGCTATAATGACAAAGAAAAATGAAAATGAATTAAATAGTAAAAGTACAAACGTTCAGACAAATGTTTACGTATACAGTTTATCAATGAAAATGTCTACTACTGTTTAATCTCCACTTTCTAAATGTCCTCTATATTTTATTCTGTTTCTTTCTTATTTTTAGAATATCGGGTGACATTTACATCGAAGAATTATTTTTATTCAAATGCGTCGTCAATATTTACTAACTTTTGAAGACTAAAAGAAGATGAACAGACACATAGGCTCCTGTTTATATATTTCTCTATGAATTAGATTAACGTAATTTCTATAATGCATTTGTTGGAATGTACCTGAAATGTTTTTCCTTTCTAAACTCGAACCGGCTTGCAAAGAAGTTAACTGCATGATTAGATACAAAGATCACAGTTGATGACACTACTTCAAGCATAGAATATAAAAACGAAGACAGAAATTATTGTATATTGTGGTGAAAAAGAAAAATTATGGAATATGAATTTTGTGAGAATCGTGTTAAATTTAAGGAACAGTCTACACAAATTAATTCTCCTGATAAGATGTTGAAAAAGATAGGGAAAACCTACCACTGTGATATCTGTAAAAAGTCATTCTCTCATAAAGGTAACTTAACTACTCACAAACGCATTCATACTCAAGAGAAACTGTATCACTGTGATATCTGTGGTAATTCTTTCTCTCAAAGAAGTACCTTAACTAACCACAAACGTATTCATACAGGAGAGAAGCCATACCAGTGTGATATCTGTGATATTTCATTCTCTCATAGAAGTAATTTAGCCATACACAACAAACATATTCACAAGGGAGAGAAACTATATCATTGTGATATCTGTGGTAAGGCCTTCTCTCGAGCAACTGAGTTAACCGTTCACAAACGTATTCATACAGGAGAAAAACCATATCAGTGTGATATCTGTGGTAAATCATTCTCTGCAGGGGGTAACTTAACCAGACATCGGCATATTCATAGAGGAGAGAAGCCATATCACTGTGATATCTGTGGTAAATTATTCTCTGAACAAAGTACATTAACTATGCATAAGAGACATATTCATACAGGAGAGAGTCCATTTTACTGTGATATCTGTGGTAAATCATTCTCGGCAAAAAATGTCTTAACTACTCATAAGCGTATTCATACAGGCGAGAAGCCATATTGCTGTGATATCTGTGGTAAATCATTTGCTGTAACAGGTCAGTTAACTGCTCACAAATATACTCATACAGGGGAGAAACCTTATGACTGTGATACCTGTGGTAAATCATTCTCTGCAAGATGTAACTTAAATACTCACAAACGCATTCATACAGGAGAGAAGCCGTATCACTGTGACGTCTGTGGTAAATCCTTCTCTGGAAATTGTGTTTTAACTAAACACAAACGTATTCATACAGGAGAGAAACCATATCACTGTGATATATGCAGTAAATCATTCTCCCAAAGATATACCTTAACGAGCCACATGCAAATTCACACAGGTGAGAAACCATATCAATGTGACACCTGTGGTAAATCATTTTCTCGTGGAAGCACCTTGACTACACACAACAGACATATTCATAAAGGAGAGAAACCATATCATTGTGATATTTGTAGTAAGTCTTTCTGTCAGAAAACTGAGTTAACTACTCATAAACGTATTCATACAGGAGAAAAACCATATCACTGTGATATCTGTGGTATATCCTTCTCTACAAGGAGTAACTTAACTAGACACAGATCTATTCATACAGGAGAGAAGCCATATCACTGTGATATCTGTGGTAAATCATTCTCTGAACGAGGTACTTTGACTAAACACAACAGACATGTCCATACAGGAGATAATACATACCTGTGTGATACCTGTGGTAAATCATTCCCTGCAAGAAGTAACTTGACTACTCATCAACGCATTCATACAGGTGAGAAGCCATACCACTGCGATATCTGTGGTAAATTATTCTCTGTAATAGGCAACTTAACTGCTCACAAATATATTCATACAGGGGAGAAGCCCTATCAGTGTGATATCTGTGGTAAATCATTCTCTGCGAGATGTAACTTAAATACTCACAAACGCATTCATACAGGAGAGAAGCCATACCACTGTGACATCTGTGCTAAATCATTCACTGGGAGCGGTGACTTAACTAAACACAAACGCATTCATTCATGAGGTGCACTATACTACTGCAATCATCATCATCGTTTATCGTCAGTTTTCCATGCTAGCATGGGTTGGACAGTTCGACCAGGGATCTGGGAAGCCAGAAGGCTGCGCCAGGCTTTAGTCTGATCTGGCAATGTTTCTACAGCTGGATGCCCTTCCTAACGCCAACCACTCCGTGAGTGTAGTGGGTGCTTTTTACGTGCCACCTGCACAGGTGCCAGGCGAGGCGGGCAACGGCCACGATCGGATTGGTGCATTTTACGTGCCACCGGCACTGGCATCGGCCACGATTCGGATGGTGCTTTTTACGTGCCACCGGCACGGAAGCCAGTCGAGGCGGCACTGGCATTGGCCACATTTCGGATGGTGCTTTTTACGTGCCACCGGCATGGAAGTAAATCATTTTCTAAAAATGTCATGTAACTACATTATTTTATTCATACAGAAGGATGGTATTAATTTCAACTCAGTCTATGATAAAGAAAATATCTCTTAAAACCATAAATATATTCACTCAGGAAACAAGATATAACAGTATAACAACTTCCGTGTACCATATTTCATCCAACCACATCTTTATCTACATTGATGAAATAATTTTCCACTGTGTGTGTGTGTACATGTGTTTAGATATCTTTGTTTTTACACTGACTCCAGTGGCATAGCATTTATGCCCCATAAACAAAATACCCAGCAGCTATTCTGTATACAAAGACATGGAATAAGTACTTTTCTTGAAAAGATAGGTATCTCTCTATGGAACACTGCCTTGAAAAAATCTCCTCCGACCCATGGTAGCATACAATCACCCCCACTAAAAAGGGTGATAATATATGTGTATGTGCTTTTCTCGACTTGTCTTCACAAGGACATCACTTGGGTGGTAGCGATGTTTTTATCTCACATATCTTCAATTGCTTGGCATCTTATGCACATTCTCATTTAAATTTTATTTAAAGATTATTGCTGTTCGTATTATCTATATAACTTCATGATTTCATTTATTTATAAGCTGATCACTTCATGTTTACAATGTTCTGCTGAATGTGAATTTTCAAGCATCAATGTAGCTTTCATCATCATCATCGTCGTTTAATGTCTGCTTTCCATGCTAGCATGGGTTGGGCGATTTGACTGAGGACTGGCGAACCAGACTCCAATCTGATCAGGCAGAGTTTCTACAGCTGGATGCTCTTCCTAACTCCAACCACTCTGAGAGTGTAGTGGGTGCTTTTACGTGCCACCGGCACAAGGGTCAGTCAAGCGGTACTGGCAACGGCCACGCTCAAATGGTGTTTTTACGTGACACCTGCACAGGAGCCAGTCCAGTGGCACTGGCAACAACTTCCACGCGCCACTGGCACAAGTGCCAATAGGGCGACGCTGGTAACGATCACACTTGGATGGTGCTCTTAGCACTCCACTAGCACGGAAACCAGTCATCGAATTTGATTTCGATTTCACTTGCCTCAACAGGTCTTCACAAGCAGAGTTTAGTGTCCAATGAAGGAAAGGTACGCATAAGTGGGCTGGTTACACTCCTGGCATAAGCCATGGGTTATGGTCTCACTTGGCTTGCCGATGCAAAGGAGATGCTTATGAATTGTCTTCTATGTTTTAAAGTCTGTTCTCCACGCTGGTTTGTGTTGACATGTCTTTTATACATATTTAATCAATCTTTTGTTTCAACTGTAAAAACCAGAATTCTGTGTTTCTGGCCTCATCATTTTTTGTTAATATTTTTAATAACCTGGAATCTAAATAAAGCTGATTTGTTCTTCAATTATTGTCCTTGTTATTTTATGTACAACATCTAAACAAGACTTACACTAACCTAATCATAAACTATAGAATCCACAACTTTGATCAATGTTTAGCAAAAGTTGTATATTTCTCCAAATTGATCTTCACTAACATTTCTATATTATTTCATTCAAAATATAAAAATAATAATAATAATGAAATTATTGTATACAGTGCTCAGGTGCACCACAACTTGTCAGAAAGTGCATATAAAGTACATGCAGTAATGTAGAAATGTCTGGAAAGTGAACATGCTTGTGTGTGTATGGAGGGGAGAAAATCAGGTGTAGTGTTGGCGAATCTCAGGAAGCATGGAAGTTTTGAAGGATGCAGTGCTCGACAACTAACAACCGATGCCGGCAGTTTGTTCCATGCTTCAGCAACTCTCAGCGTGAAAAAATGTTTCCTGAAGTCATGGGAGCTGTGCTGTTTTCTTACTTAAAAGGTATATGAAAGGTATCATGAGAGATAAACAATAGGGTAACTTTGTATATTAAATGATAATGCTGATGATTATCGTGTGAATCTCTATATATATATATAAACGGCAAAATGTCTGTCTGTGTGTGTGTATCCTTTATACAAATCCACAATTTTTCAGTTAGAGGGCTCGCACTTTCTATGGTCATTCAAAATCTGAAGTTGTAGTAGAAGACACTTGCCCACTGTGCCATGCATTGGGACTGAACCCAGAACCATGTGGTTGGGAAGCAAGCCGCTTACCACACAAGGAGTTTGGTTTGGATTATTGCTGTGATTTCTTTTCTTGAATTGAAAAAAAACAACTCATGGTAAAACATTTAATTTATTTTTAGATTTTATTTTATTGATAAATCCTTTTAGTGATTAATATTGATAATATCTATTTTTCTTAGAGAAAGAAAATTAAACTTAGGAAATATTTTAAAAATATAAAAAACAAAAGAAATCAAATAAAAAACAGTTTGGTGGAAGGTAACAGAGTTTTTTGTGAACCATTTTTTATATGGAGTTCTTTGGGAAAATATTTTTAGGTTTTAACTAAAAAAAAAGAAATCTGTTAACAAGAAGAAGTCTTTGAAAAACAAAATTATGATAAAACCTTATTTGAAAATCTAAATTTAGAAATTCTTGTAAGATTAGAAAAAAATAACCCACAGAAAAAAAAATCAAATTTGATAAAAGAAATGAAATAGCTGCCAGTGAAGGTTCCATAAAGACTGGAATGATTTTTTAAATAACCATTTTTACTAAACTTAAAAATATTTCAGATGTCATTAAATTTGGTGAAGCAACTGTTATGAGAAATTCTATGAAAAACAGGTGATTTTAAACCAAATTAATTATCTTGAAAATTGTTAAGTGTTACAAAATTTAGTAAAAACCTTTAAATGCTTGTTGGAGATTCTATAAAGCACAAGATGAGTTTGAACATATCTAAATTTTCCAATTAATTTGAAATTAATTAAGAAAATAAAATGGTTCTGTAAAATGACCAAGTTTCATATTTATTATTATACTAATCTGATGTTTGAAACTCTTCTTAGCAAAAGATTCATAAATTATCATATCAGATTTTCATGTAAATATAAACACTTTAAGATTAAAGAGTTTATATTGTAAAGCCGTGAGCAGGTTTCACATAAAAAAGGATTTTAAACCAGTTTTACTAGACTTAAGCATCTTTATTTTAAAGAATTTGGTGAAAGAATTAACCACATGGAAGATTTTATTAAAATAAATAATTTTTATACTGCTTTGGTTTTAATGTCAAAATATTGTCAAAACTCCAAAAATTTGAATCATCTCTCAAAGATAAAAATGAAATATATATTAGCTGCCGAAGAAGATTCCATGATGAAAGATTTTTTAAATCAAATTTTGAAGTAAAAGAAAGATTGTTGTCTTGAAAGTGTTCCAATGTGAGTTTTCTTTATATTTTTGCCAATTGAAAAAGGATTGGTGTTGGTATCTCAAAAATCAAGAATTTCTCAGAATTATGTAAATTTGTTACAGCCAAATCTCCTATAATCCTTATAAAATAAAATTTAAATCTTTAAAATATTATTGTGATTGGTCATCATTCATATTAGATATTATCTTTATCTAAAATATTTAGCTTCATATAACATCATTAATATTGTCATCAGTTTTGAAACATGAAAATTATGCTACGGTTTCTTGCCAAGGTCCCTGAAATTTTGCATAGGGGACACATTTTTCTCAAGAAGACCATGTGATTATTTCTCACAACTTCTAAGAAAGGAATTGCTTGGATTCAATGATTCCAAATAAATCAACATTTGTAGAACAACTGAAAATTTACAACGATTTTTAAAAGTAATTTATCTGAAGTTTAGTGAATCTATGTGATTGCATTTAGTTAGGTATTAAGAAACCCAGGTGCTTAAGCTAGTTTGATATATAAAATACCATCTAACATTACTATTATTATCATCATAATATAAAGTATTATTATGTAACAGGTAAGTAATGTATACTTCCACTACACATACAAAAAGAAAAAAATTTATTTGGGCCATATAAAAGAAAAAGACATTTTTTTTCATTTATTTGGAAGGAACCCTAATAAAAACCAGGGTCTGAGAAAACTAGGCATGGTCATTCTGGCAGAAATTACTTTTCAGGGAAGTTTATAAATTTTGACAAAAAGTTATACAAATTTTATGAACATCACTAAAAGAACAGCTGTTATTGAAGATTCCAGAAAAAAATGTTAAGGATCTTTAAATAAATTTGATAATAATGTTGGCTGAATAACATTGTTAACCATATATTTAGAAGGAGAAGGGGTAGAGTTGGTGAAATCAGTCCTAGCACTTGACTGGTGCCTTAATTTTATTAATTCCGGGAGGATGAAGTTGGAAAGTCTATCTTGGAAGAGTTTTATCAGAGAGACAAAATACATCATATAATAGAATTTTATCAGATATTACTATTAAGAAATAACAAAATACCACAAATATCTCACACGTTTGCTAAAGTAAAATTATAAAATATCAGGATAGCTGCCATGGAAGTTTCCAGGAAAATTGTGGTCTTAAAAGCAATTCATATTGACTGCTTCCGAATGCTTTGTGCCACATCAACTGCAACAATAAAATAAAGAGAAATTATAATCAGAGAGAATGGTTAGCAAAAGCATGAAAATTACAGTAAAGTTTATGTATTTTGTTGTATCTAGGAAGGGGCATTATGCTAATATCAACAGCACACACACACAGGTTCAATTCCACTTCTTTATTATTAGTTATTTGGTTAAATTGAGAGAAATCGCTGAAAAGGTTGCAAATGGCAATGAAAGAAATTTGTTAAAAAAGAAAACAACAGAAAAACAAACAAGTGACTGATTGTTTAACCAACAAATTAAACAAATGACTAATTCGTTGGATAGATTATTTATTCAATTGACATAATCAATTAAGGAGAAGAATTGAAGCAGTGTGTGTGTTATTAACATTGGTGTAAAGAATCTTGCAAACCAAATACAAAAAAGTATTTTCCTTTATTCTTTTACTTGTTTCAGTCATTTGACTGTGGCCATGCTGGAGCACCGCCTTTAGTCGAGCAAATCGACCCCAGGACTTATTCTTTGTAAGCCTTGCTAGCTTCTATCAAACCATCGAACCCATGCCAGTATGAAAAATGGACATTAAAAGATGATATGAAGATCACACACACACACACAAACACACACATACACACGCACACACACACGCACACACACACACGCACATGCACACACACACACACACACACACACACACACACACATGCAAATGGCAAGCATCTTTTAGTCTCCTTCTACCAAGGTACAAGGTAATGCCTGATTAATTCAAAACAAAGGGGAATACGTTTGAGAGAGTGAAGGTGCATGAGCTTATGATCACGAGGTTGTGAGTTCGAATCCCAGACCGGACTGTTGTGTTCTTGAGCTGTAGAAATGAGTTGCAAAGTCACTGGTACCAAGCTGTATCAGCCCCTTTGCCTTTCCCTTGGATAACATCGGTGGCACTGAGAGGGGAGGCCGGCATGCACGGGCGACTGCTGGTCTTCCATAAACAACCTTGCCCGGACTTGAGCCTGGGAAGGGTAACTTGTTAGGTGCAATCCCATGGTTATTCATGACCAAAGAGGGTCTCAAAAAACGAGTAACGTGAATGCTAACTGGTCAAGAAATTAGTATTTTATTTCTCTCATTGACTGAAGTATTAAAAACAGAGCTAGGCTAAAAACAACGCGAAGAAACATGATTACTTACTGGTTGAATTCTTACAACACGGGTTTGAAATTCTTCTTGATTGGCTGCCAACACCTGAAGTATTCATTGTCCACCTTATGACAAGTGTCATTACCCCATTTGGTTAGTGCCAAACTCAGGGAACTTTCAAACATAAATGCCTGTGAACAATATCGGGAACAGAAGGATTAACAACATAGAAAATATTTCAATTGAATCAGGAATAATTACAAAACTTATCATACAACAAACAAATTAAATAATTCTATAAATGAGAATATATGTTATCTCTGGATGAACAGCACAGGAAATTTGCTTTCAAGCTTAATACATACATACATACATATATATATATATATATATATATATATATATATATATATATATATATATATATATTCATATACAGGGTTGGCCAAATGTCAACTGACAGTAAATCAAAACCATTTAATTCCAAGATTAAAACAAAAAATTATTTTATATGGGACTTCACTAATTGATAGACAAATGTTGAAGAGAAAAAAACGGTGATTTTAACTCACTGCATTCAATTATTAAACATTCCTAATTAGAATGAATAAATAAAATTGAATATTAAGTATTTATGGAATTTTGATTTACTGTCCGGTGACAGTATATATATATATATATATATATGCATACATACACACAATCCAGTCAGACAGTATGTGTAGCAGGGGTGTGAATGTACTGCATCTGAATGAATCTTGGCAAGGGATTTCAATCTCAATCCTAAGTTACCAGACAATCATACTCTTTCTTGTGGGGTTGTAGCCCCAACACCAACATCAAATTTAACATTCCCTTCCCAAAACAATAACTATCATTACCATATTACTTTGTAAAAATTATATGATAGATATAATCAGTTGTTCAGATTGATGCCACCACTTGGCACTTTGATAACATTAACAGAATTGACTCTGTTGCAAATGTTCTAACCGTATTTCCCCTTTGAATATAATTCCGTATATTGACGAACTCTTTCCTACCACAGCAAGCTATGACCTGTGGTTTTTGTTTCTCCTGCTATCACTGGTCATAGATGCCATGCACAGCCTCTTTTCATCTCACTGAAGCTGTGACAGATCAGACTAATAACTCACCATTGTTCCCTCAGCAATTTTTATTGGCTTCAGATCCATTGTTGAGCTCTTCTCAAAACATTCAGCATCAGGTCCATGGGGTGTCATCATGCTGTGCAAGGATCCTCCCCCGGGGAGGAAGCCTGACTCCTGTTGACAAAACAAAGAGAGTTTATAGATTATATTGCATAATAATTATATATATATATATATATTATATATATATATATATATATAATATATATATATGTGTGTGTGTGTGTTTATGAGCGAAACACCTAAGCTCCACACGGCTCCGGCAGAAGGTAATGGCGAACTTCTGCTGACTCTTTCGCCACAACTTTCTCTCACTCTTTCCTCCTGCATCTTGCAGCTCACCTATTATGGAATGGCGTCCCATCCAGGTGGGGAACCTATATGTCAAGGAAACCAGGAAACCGGCCCTTATGAGCCAGGCGTGGCTTGAGAAGGAACAAACAAAAAAAAAGACGAACATATAATATATATAAATATCATATATATATATATAATATATATATATATATATATATATATATATATATATATATATATATATATATAGGGTAGGCCAAAATTCAGCACAATGTAAGTTCAACACTCTGGAATTGTCAAAGACTTGTTCATTTACAACCATCATGTAATGTCTAAACAAAGGTACATACACACAAACACACACACACACAATACATCTGCCGCAATGTATATATATATATATATATATATATATATATATATATATATACTTGAACCAACAAAGGACCATCTGCATAGTTTCTCCGTCTGGTGGCCGTCTGATGGCCAGATTCTTGAGCCATACCTTGCTATCTTACAAACAAACACAATTTCACATTATATAATGTAGTCAAGTGTACTCTGATCCTGGAAGAAAGACTGGATTGTCATGACTGGAAAGCCTTTGAATTCGGAGGTCTCCTTGAGCAATGGTGATCCAGGTTTAAAACATCACATCCTCTTATGGTTATTTAATAAATGGTAATTTAATCATTAATTAGACATAAGTTAATGATCATAAATTTTGACTGTAGATGGTCAGTTTGCAACACAGGCAGGATACAGGTAGAGGAAAATTGTAAATTAATGCTTACCTTTGCTTCGTAAGCCCCTTTAATCAGTCCCATGAATTCTGACATGCAGTTACCTGTAAAATGTATATAGAAAGAAAGATATAAATATAGATAGGCATGTGTGTGTGTGTGTGTTGTGTGTGTGTGTGTGTGTATATCCTTTAATGTTTCCTTTCTTTTATTATTTTATTTGTTTCAGTCATTTGACTGCGGCCATGCTGGAGCACCGCCTTTAGTCGAATGAATCGACCCCCCCCCCCAGCACTTATTCGTTGTAAGCCTAGTACTTATTCTATCGATCTCATTTGCTGAACTGCTAAGTTATGGGGACGTAAACACACCAGCATCGGTTGTCAAACGATGGTGGGAGGGGGGACAAACACAGACATGCAAACACTCACACATACATACATACATACACACACACACATATATATACATATATACATACATATATATATATATATGTTATTTACATATATCTAATATACATATCTATATAATACACATACATAAATACATACGTATATATATATATGTATTTGTATATATATATATATATATGTGTGTGTATATATATATATATATAAACACATATATACATACATACATACTCCTGTGTATATGTACGTGTGTGTGTGTGCACGTGGAAACGTCAATTGCGTGTGTGCAAATACACAGTGACTTAACAGTGAAAGGGAGGTAAATCGTGAAACCTGTGAAAATAGTTTCATATTTTCCCCATAAAATTGTTCTAAAAATTGCAAAAAAAATTTGCTTAAATACAGCGATTCCTCTTTGTATCATCCGTTCTGCCCTACAGGGCTATGTTCTCACCACCCCAAATTTTTTTTTGAAGCTGAGATGGTGTAGACTCGTTTGTTTTACTAGAAAACCACCCAATGAATACATTTATTTTAAAGATGCCGTTTTTTTCTTCTTGTGTATAAAATACATCCCTGTCTTATAATAAGAACGTTTTGTGGAAAAAGCAGATTTCCTATGTTTCATATATCTACACTCACTGAAAGGTATTTTAAAGTCGCTTTACGCAAGAAAATTCAATATTGATTGCAATGTAATATTCTGTGCCTTTAAACACAACATCAGTTACTTCCCTTGCGCCGTAATTGACGCACCCTTAATTCTCAACATAATTTTCTCTATTTCTCTTTTATTCTCTCTCTTTTTCTTTTGTACAAATTTGAGTTAACCAGTAATAGGATCGCAAGGTCAGAGTTCATTGCTGTGTACGATTCTGCACGCTGTTTTTCACCCAGAGGATTATACGTAGCAAATATGTGTGTGTGCGTGTGTTTAGGTGGAGACGGCAAATTGGGAGAATCGTTAGCGCATCGGACAAAATACTTAGCAGCACTTCTTCTGACTTTTTATGTTTTTATTATGAGTTCAAATCCCACCCAGGTCAACCTTTGCTTTTCATCCCTTTGGTGTCGATAAAATAAAGTACAAGTCAAATACTGTGGTCGATGCCCTTCCATCTCCTCAAAAATTGCTATCCTCGAACCCTGCGATGGTTCGGTGTTCTATTCAGGAGAAACGTTGTGACCCCAGGATCCCAATCACCCGTAGTCCATGGGGACCGGGTAACCGACTTTATGAATGCTGGGCTGGAGAAAAAAGGGGAAAGAAATAATACTGATAAGTCTGTGTACATACGGTGATAATACGGTGGTCTGAAAGTGTGTTCTTGAACAGACCAACGTGGAGGAAAGATAACGAAGTCTGCAATGGCCGTTCCTGGTTTTTGAGACTGACATGTCAATACTGTGAAGATTGATGGATCCTGTAACAGAAAAAGGATGGTATAAATGGAAAGAAAGGAAAACAATAGAATAGCAGATCTTATTTACCATTTACGTTTGTTCAAGGCAACATGTATATATGAGGTTGGAAAGGAAGGAAGTCTTGTGGCATTCTAAGATGGGAATAAACAGACACTTCTTTGGTCACACAAGATAATATTTCCCCTTATTTTTTATAACACAGTCCCATCTATGGTGAATTGTTCATCTCGTGGGCATAAAACTTTTCAGGTTTCAAAGCAGAGAAGCACTCTGTACCATTCTTAACCTCTTCACAATTGATAAACCGTTTTCATTTTATATGATGTTGCAATGATTTGAACATTATATAAATGTTGTGATTTTAGTATTGATCACATGATTTTGATTGTCTTGATTGCTGTTATATGCTTGCAGTGTGACTACATGGAGTTCTGTTCTGTTTGCGGCAAGACGGGTTCAGCGCTGATTTTAGTTAGTCGAGAATGCAGCAACTTGCTGCATAAAAATGTTATTGCATTGAAGTTTGGTTTTGCTTACAATTTTAGCAATCTTTGTTTGTATTGTATATTGCTGTATTTTCAGTCAATTAAAACCTTTTAAATTTTGATATTCTAGTTTGGGTTTATAACAATAATCAAGACCTGGAGATTAAGGAGGATGAAGCAAAATGTCTTTATTTGGAACCATAATCTTATGGCAATATGAGGTCTTGCTGTATTGTGTGAAAGCAAGACTCCTTTATGATTGACCAATGATAGAAGCATTTTCTGAAAATATTTGGGTGAAACTTCCAACTAATAACAATATTTCTTCAAATTGACTTTTTTATTTTGGTTTAATATTTCACGATAGGCAACACTTTTCATATCCCACCAAACAGAGAGTGTAACTTTTTTTGGCTGTACTCCTGGTTTAGGAATGGGTTCTCCTTTTACATTGGATGCTAATAATTGCTGTTTTCCTTGGATATGATTGTAGAGAACCTACTTCTCATCGCTTGTGGTGATTCTAGTCATGAAAGGTTGTTCTGTGGCAAGACGACCCTTCAATGATGAGCAGATGACAACCTTTTTTTAATTAAGCTGAGAAGTAATTAGATGATGAGGGACCCACCGACCAACTTTGGACATTTTTATTTGTTCAACAAAGGAAAACAAAAGGAAGAGAAATAAAGAGACTCACAGCATGATCGAATGCGACAGCATTTATAACCATGAAGTTGCTGAGGTTGTACTTGTAAGGTGCATAGTTACCATGCCAAGCTACCACATCAAATACGGAATGGTCCTGGAAGCAGAAATACAACAGAGCATACAAAAGTGGTGGGGAGTCTTAATAATTTTTATAATTCAGAGCAGATGTAACAGGGTGAGGCATTATTTCATAAGACAGAGCAGACATGACCATGGATATAATAATAATAATAATAATTGTGTACAGTGCTCAGGTGCAAGAGTAGATATACTTTCTACTAAAGGCACAAGGCCTGGAATTTTGGGGGAGGGGGCGAGTCGATTACAATCGACCCCAGTGTTTCACTGGTACTTAATTTATCGACCCTGAAAGGATGAAAGGCAAAGTCGACCTCGGTGGAATTTGAACTCAGAATGTAGTGACAGGTGAAATACTGCTAAGCATTTCTTCTGGTGTGCTAACAATTCAGCCAGCTCGCTGCCTTATGATAGAGTAGATATGTAGATATAGTAGAGGAAAAGAGGTTATTTCATAAGGCAGAGCAGGTACAACTGAAGGGTTTAATATTCCTTTCTACTATAGGCACAAAGCCTTAAATTTGACAGAAGGGCAGTCAATCACACTGATGCTAGTTTTTGACTAGTTCTTGTTTTGGTACTTTTGGGTTTGCCATTAAAAAACTGAGTTTATGTGGTGAGAAGAGATAGAATTAAAAAAGTTAAATCCTTTTGATTCAATACTTCCAACATATTGTTAATGTTTGGGAGAGAGAGGGTGGGAGAAAAGAGGGAGGTAAGATAGAAAGATGAAAGAGAGCAGAGGGAGAGAGAGTAGAGAAAGAGAAAGAGAGAGAGAGAGAGAGATGCACCAACAGCACTTGGTTGGTACTCCTTTTCAAATGAGTAGATTTGGAGCAATATGAAATGAAGTGTTTTGCCCAAGGACACAACACGTCACCCAGTCCAGTAATTGAACCCACAATATCATGATCCTGAGTTGAATACTCTAACCACGTGACCATGTGCCTTAGAGTAGATACAATAAAGTACAACTTACCTGTACAGCTGCAAACAGGTGTCCTTGGTACTTGCTCACGACTGTGAATTCATTTACATCCTTCTCGTCATACCATGCAACAGGGGTCAAAAAATCCCGTGGGTATGCCAAACCATTGGGACCTGAAACAATATTAGGGGTCATCCGTTCTAATTAGTTCGTCAGTCTGTGTGAAGTTGGGGGCTTGCCTACCTCTGCACGTGTCTGCTGGATCCAGTGGACACTGCGGAGGAAACCTTCATGGTTCAACAGTGGGGAAGGCAGCTGCAACAATGCATTGTGCAGTGCAGAGAGCAAGATGAGGCAAGCAACACATCTTGGTCACCCACTGCATCTGTCTTCATCCTCGGGTGTTTTGATCTGGTCTTGCCACTGAATAAAAGATGGTCATGGATGAGAGAGTGAGGTTGATGTTGTGCAACTAATCAGACACCTGTGGGGGTTCCTTGTTTGGTCCTGTATAACTGTTCCCATTATTAGGTGGTTTTTTTTGTATTTGTTGGGATTTTCTTGTGCCCCTTTTTTTTAGTATTGTTAAAGCAAAGAAGTTAAAGCAAAAAAAAAAAAGGGACGAAAGTGAAATAAAGGAAAACTGTTTCTCACCAATTGGTCCAGGGTCGGGGAGGGTGAAGTGTCCATCGTAGACTTCAAGGATGTAACCACGGCTTTCTCCCTCAACGGAAACACTGAACCGAATACCTTGCTGGAAAAAGAAGAAATACAGTTTTGTGTTATTTATTCATTTGATTGTATTCACCACCACCACCACCAACAACAACAACACAACAACAACAACACAAGAATACTAATAATTGTCAATCTTCACCTGGACAACACAGATTTCATTGTTCTCTACGACCATTTTCCCCATCTCTGTAGTGATGGACAGTGTCCCCTTTTCAGGAACTATAAAGATACAAAAAAAAGAAGGTGACAGTGAGAAAAGGAACAAAATATACCCTGCAGGTGGGATTGAACCTCGATCAGTTGGCTCTTTATTCAGACATGTGTATTGGGACCGCTACAAAATCCAGCCTTTGTTGCAGTTTGCTGGCTTGAGTACCTCAATGACCCCGAGAGTGCCTCAGTGCCTCAATGTCTCTGTGTCTCAATGCCTGAGGAGTCCAAGCTCCTGCTAAACAAGTTAGAAGCCAGACTTATATGGACCACTTTTTCCCAGAGGTGAAAATACTCTGAGTTCAAATCTGTTTCTTTACTGCCCACAAGGGGCTAAACATAGAGGGGACAAACAAGGACAGACAAACGGATTAAGTCGATTACATCGACCCCACTGCGTAACTGGTACTTAATTTATTGACCCTGAAAGGAGGAAAGGCAAAGTTGACCTCGGCGGAATTTGAACTCAGAACGTAACGGCAGACGAAATACCGCAAAGCATTTCACCCGGCGTGCTAACGATTCTGCCAGCTCGCCGCCCTACTCTGAGTTCAAATATCCCTAAGGTTGATAAACATAATATCAATAAATAAAGTACCAGTCCAATACTGGGGTCGATTCTACTTGTTTCTGGAAGAAACCAATTGTGCTCAGACCTGGGGAGGCTTGGGCGCTCCCAAGCTGAAAATGTTGAAGACACATTGTGTGTTGTCATGGTACTCTATGTCTACAGTACCATCATAACTAGAGTATGTTATGTTGGTACCTCAGGTTTCTATCAGGAGTTGAGGCCCAGGGAAAAGGATATGGTTTTATACTCACCGATAAGGAGGTCACCATCAGCTGAATAGAAGCATCTGGAAAAGGAAAGAAAAATCTTTGTTCAATAATTGAAAATTTCATTAAAAAACTATATATATATCTATATCATCATCATCATCGTTTAATGTCCGTTCTCCATGCTAGCATAGGTTGGACAGTTCGACCGGGGTCTGGGAAGCCAGGAGGCTGCACCAGGCTCCAGTCTGATCTGGCAGTGTTTCTACAGCTGGATGTCCTTCCTAACGCCAACCACTTCGTGAGTGTAGTGGATGCTTTTAACGTGCCACTGGCATGGAAGCCTGTCAAGGCGGCGCTGATATATATTTATATACATAGTCACTGTGTGATTTTGACCATACATACATAGTGTGCAGATG
Organism: Octopus sinensis; assembly: GCF_006345805.1. Classification (NCBI taxonomy): domain Eukaryota; kingdom Metazoa; phylum Mollusca; class Cephalopoda; order Octopoda; family Octopodidae; genus Octopus; species Octopus sinensis. Next base: position 4,195,203 of record NC_043017.1, on the reverse strand, counting down.
TTGATTATTAGATAAACAAATATGTAAATGGATGATGAATGGATAAACTAAAAGATTAAATAGATTAATACTATTTTGGGAATATAATCTCTCAAGGTACATTGCATAAAGTTATAAATCACGGCACAAGAACATTATGCTGAAAATCCCTTTTGGATAGAAAATGTCAAAAGCTCCCCCTGGGACAGCTTTATGTGTTTGTCTCAAGAGCCTATATTTCAAAAAAAAAAGAAAAAAACAAAGAAAAAAGGAGAAAAAAAGAGAATTATCCCACGTTATCTTGAAAGTTTATAAATCTTAATGATGTTAACAAAATAGGTTTATGATGATTGTTAGTCTGAGACAGTTTGTAGATCGAGTGATTTGTTGATTTCTCAGATACAGAAGATATGAAATGGTGATTTTAGCAGGATTTTGAAAGAAAAAAGAAAAGAGTTTTTTTTGCAAAGTCCGTACTTGTTTTCCATGGAAGTATTACAGGTGTAGATGTGGATGGCAGCACCATGCCTAGCACGAGGATCTCCAGCACCGCACAATGTTGATATACCCTGAAATAATAATAATAATAATAATAATGGTTTCAAATTTTGGCACAAGGCCAGCAATTTTGGGGGAGGAGTTAAGTCAATACACCAACCCCAGTGTTCAACTGGTATTTATTTTATTGACCCCCTAATGGATTAAAGGCAAAGTCGACCCCAGTAGAATTTGAACTCAGAATGTATAGATGGATGAAAGGGTACTGAGCATTTTGCCTGGTATGCTAACGATTGCACCAGCTCACCACCCTAATATTAATAAATAATAATAACAATAATAATAATAATAATCCTTTCTGCTAGAGGCACAAGGCCTGAAATTTTAGCCCCTTGATGCCGGTCTTACCTGAAGCATGCGAGACACTGCTCCGGTTTTTTTATCTAATGAGGTCACACAAACACACAAGCGCCAACGAGCTCACGTCTATTTATGTTCACCATTACAAGAACAAGAACAAGAACAACAACAACACCAACAACAACGACAATTCTATTATTCTGACCAGCTGCTGAAATTACACTATTGTTGTCATTAAAATAGCTGTCTTACCTGCACAAAATCCTTCTTGGATTCTCCCACTTTAGGGATGTCGAATGGCTTCCAACGCATCTAAATATTGGATTTTGAAAATGAAAAAAGAAAAAAATATTATTCCTTTTCTACTCTAGGCACAAGGCCCAAAATTTTTGGGGAGGGGGCCAGTCAATTAGATCGACTCCAGTAGGCAACTGGTACTTAATTTATCAACCTCCAAAAGGACGAAAGGCAAAGTCGACCTTGGTGCAATTTGAACTCAGAACATAAAAACAGATGAAATACCGCTAAGCATTTCCCCCTGCATGCTAATGTTTCTTATTTCTTATTGCCCACAAGGGGCTAAACACAGAGGGTTCAAACAAGAACAGGCAAAGGGATTAAGTCGATTACATCGACCCCAGTGCGTAACTGGTACTTAATTTATCAATCCCAAAAGGATGAAAGGCAAAGTCAACCTCGATGGAATTTGAGCTCAGAATGTAAAAACACTAAGCATTTTGCCCGGCATGCTAACGTTTCTGCCAGCTTGCCACCTTGAAAGAGAAAACATTATTGTCATCATCATCGTCATCGTCATCATCGTCGTCTTCGTCATCATCTAATATTGCTTTGTCAATAATATGTATTTAATGATGCCATCAACAACTGTACAATATCCATATTAGACAAGATTCAGTGTCTGCTTTTTTTTTATGGATGGATGCTCTTCTTAACATCAACCACCCTGCAGAGTGGACTGAATGCTTTTTACCTGGTCATCATCATCATCATCATTGTTCGACCGTGGTCGAGACAATGGAATTTACCATGATACGCCAGACTTCACGGTCCATCATGGCATTATGGAGGTTCTGTTGCTGGATGCCTGAATCCCTGGAGATTACATCAGGGTAGGAGAGTGTGCGCCCTCTGGTATTGCGAGTAGATGGCTTCCAGAGGAGAAGAGTAGAAATTACCTCTTTTTCAGCTCTACAACAATGTCCAGCAAACTGGACTCTCCTACCTTTCACAAGAGATGACACAGTCCTAGCAGAACTGAGGTCAGTTTTGGCATGGTTTTTACAGCTGGATGCCCTTCCAAATGCCAACCACTTTACAATATGGATTGGATGCTTTTTATATGGCACCAGAACTGGTAGGGTCACCCTGATATATAATACATATGTATAAAGGTAATACGATAATATATTAAAGATACGAATAATTAATAGGACGTAATTAGATATACCTGATTAGGGTTTGGTTCAATGTCATCCCAGTTGTTGGTCAGTAGACCTCGGTCAATCTTTTCAAAAGGATGGTGGACAGCGGATGGTCGCATGCGATACAGCCACCTACAATAAACAAGTGACATTCAATATTATTAAAAATGAAGATATATACACATGTAAATGTATATTTTAAAACACACAAATGTGTATATGTATATAAAGTAAACAGTCGCATATAACAAACAGTTATATTCTGCACACGTGCACACACACACACACACACACACAAACAGGCACATACACATACACATACACACATATGGTACACACATAGTCTTGACTCTTGGAAAGGTTGCAAGATGCAACGAAAATTTTAGGAAAATAAAAATAAGAAGTAAGTGGAAATTTTACTGGTGAGTGTATTACATTATAAGGCACAAAAAGAAACTGACTCTCCCCAGACACAACAGAACATGCTTCAACACACGAACTCATATAAAGAATCTTGCAAACCAAATCCAAAAACGAAATATATATTCATATATATACACACACACATGTATGCATATATGCACATACATGCACACACACACACATACACACACACACGTCCTAACAATGTCAGCTCTGTCACTACCATCATCACTAATAAAGCAGAAGCTGAACTTACGTGCGCTGGTTACTATTCCTGGGGGCAGTGAATGCTGTCCCTGAAATCACCTCAGCATATAGACCATGGGGACACTTCTGTGGATTGTTCTGAAATGACAGATAATGAGAAGCTCCAAAAGAACTGAAGGATAATCAAGGGGGTTAGTGAGAAGAGTGAAGGCACGTGGCTCAGTGGTTAAAGCGTCGAGCTTACAATCGTGAGGTTGTGAGTTCGATTCCCAGACTGGGCTGTGTGTTGTGTTCTTGAGCAAGACACTTTATTTCATGTTGCTCCAGTTCACCCAACTGTATAGAACTGAGTTGCAATGTCACTGGTGCCAAGCTGTATCGGTCCCTTTGCCTTTACCTTGGATAACACTGGTGGCGTGGAGAGGGGAGGCTGGTATGCATGGGCGACTGCTGGTCTTCCGTAAACAACCTTGCCCGGACTTGTTGCCTCTGAGGGTAACTCTCTAGGTGCAATCCCATGGTCATTCGTGACCAAAGGGGATCTCCTACTGGTGAGAAGAGTAGTTGGTGGTATGGTATGTTGAGAAGCAGGTAAAGGGTGATTTGATGCTTGATGGTATGGTATGTTGGGTGAGGGGTAAGAGATGGTAGGATGGTGGTTGAATGGGTGAGTTGGTTGGTATATGAGAGATCATAGGATAGAGTGTTGTGGGGTGTGAGATATTGTAAGAAATGTTGGATATATATACACACACACACACACACACATATATATATATACATATATAAATAAATATATATACACACACACACACATACATACATACACAATTGAGTTTGTCTACTCAATTGTGTGTGTATGTATGTGTGTATATGTATATATATATATATATATATATATATATATATACACACATCCATAAGACTACTCAAAAAGCAAGTGTTCCAACAAGAAAATGTCCTTTACTTACCTGCCCCTTCGGTAAAGAGTTCGGGCATCTTGAGTCTTCGGAGGCAAATTCATTGCCAAAGCCAGACATATACTGTGGATAAAAAATAGAGAATTCTTGTGCTTAGAATATTGGGGTATCAAGTGTGGGTATCAGATAAGGAAATAGCATAGAGATCAATAAAGTATCTGGCTGAAAGAAGTACTGGAAGTACAAAGTATGTGTACACAGGTTTGTGGGTCAGAATACATGACAACATGTATGTTTTTAACTAAATACTAGCACTGTGACAGCTGCATGCATTGCACACATACACGCGAGTACTGTCCAAATCTCCGACCAATCACATACAGCTAGCTGGCATTCAATTGGTGTATTAAATATCAGACATTTTGATTGGGTTTTGGATAGAAAATTCACAAAAAAGTCACTTCTATTGATTTTTTTAATGGCTTTGCGGGGTGACTGGGGAAATGTAAAGATGTGCACGACCACCCTTGGACGGTTTTGAATGACCATAGAAAGTGTGAGCCCTCTAACTGAAAAATTGTGGATTTGTATAAAGGACACACACACACACAGACATTTTGCCGTTTATATATATAGAGATGTAGGCATATTCATGTATGTAAACGTGTGTCTGTGTGTGTGTGTGTGTGTGTGTGTGTGTGTGAGAGAGACTGACTGAATCATGTACTTTATTTTGACTTGAGTTTCATGCTGCTGTTATTATTAGTTCTTGTCTGACATGTGGTGCAATGAAACTCGACCCAGGTTTCGTTGCACCACATGCTTGCTGTGAAAGGAATTCAGTTTAAGTAAACCATTTCCTTTATCACATGTAATTAAGTTCTATTTCCTTCATTCATTTGTTAAACATCAACATTTGAATACACACACACAACGTTTTTGCTGGTGTTTATCTTCATTTCCACTATATATACCCTGCATATCTTTCGATTCCTGGACCGGGCGACGTGTTGTGTTCTTGAGCAAAACACTTCATTTCACGTTGCTCCAGTCCACTCAGCTGGCAAAAATGAGTAATGCTGTGATGGACAGACGTCCCGTCCAGCTGGGGAACACATACGCCATAGAAACCAGGAAACTGGGCCCATGAGCCTGGCTAGGCTTTAAATGGGCGTATTTATTTATTATTATATTATTACTAGTGACACTACTTGGTAAAGTGGTTGACTAAATAGTATACTAGATGTAGAATAGAATGGATAATGAGTTTACTATCAGATATACTCATTAGGATATTTTTGTATCACCTGAAAGAGAATACCTGCATATTGATTAATCACCCCAAATTGAATACTGACTTTTATCAGATACTTTGTATGTTTATAGATAAATATATAAATATGCGATAAATAAGACCCTAAAGTATGATATGTAGATGCATATAAAGCTATAGGGTTACACCCGATTGATTTGGAAATTTCGTTTCCCAAATTTTATTACTCTTTTACTCTTTGACATGTTTCAGTCATTTGACTGTGGCCATGCTGGAGCACCACCTTTACTCGAACAAATCGACCCCAGGACTTATTCTTTGTAAGCCCAGTACTTATTCTATCAGTCTCTTTTGCCGAACCGCTAAGTTACGGGGCCGTAAACACACCAGCATTGGTTGTCAAGCGATGATGGGGGGACAAACACAGACACACAAACATATATATATATATATATATATATATATATATATATATATATATACATATACATATATGCGACGGGCTTCTTTCAGTTTCTGCCTACCAAATCAACTCATAAGGTTTTGGTCAGCCCGAGGCTATAGTAGAAGACACTCGCCCAAGGTGCCCTGCAGTGGGACCGAACCTGGAACCATGTGGTTGGTAAGCAAGCTCCTGCACCTATATATATATATATATATATATATGCATAGAGGATATAAAACATTCATGTTAAGAATGTAAATGATACATGTTTATAAAGGTGAACCTAATATTTTCTTCTGCCAGAGCTGTTAGACTTTGATGAATGTCAAAACATAACCATTGTTATCTCTGCTCCCAGACAGAGATAACAACAGGCATTTATCCACACTTGTTAAAGTCTCACACCCCTGGCTTAAAAACACAAGTTTTATGTTAACATATATAATAAGCCTTACATGCATACTGTCTGTCTGTATGTATGTAATCATATCAAAATTTACATTTCCAATGTTTTTATTTTTCATTTTGTTCCTGTTGAATTTTATCCCTAATTTTTGTGGTTATAGAACCTAGCTGTTCTTTCTAGCGTGTTGAATTCCTATATGTGGATTCCTCATGTTTAAATATACACTGTATCTTATGTATGTATGTATGTGTGTGTGCATGTGTGTATGTAAGTATGTATGTATGTATGTATGTGTGCATGTGTGTATGTGTGTGTATGTGTGTGTGTTATTATACCCTTGCTTCTGTGAAGAACATGTCAGGTGGTGGGAAATATTGCCTTATTTGGAAGCTGGCATCTGACGCCTGCGACCATGGAAAAACGAATGCTAAAACAACACTGATGATAATGGTGATGACGACAACAACAACAACAACAACAGCGGTATGCTCAATGAATATAAACACCCATCATCACAACAACATAGAACTAAGAAACGTTACAATTAGTAAAACTATGATAACGACCACCATGATGAACAACAACAACAACTACAAGCACAGCAATTACATCAGCAGGATTCCTTCAGTTTCTGCATATTAAATATTTGCGTTTTAACAAATAATTTTGTAACTTGATAACTTATCATTATCAGGTAGCAAATTGCAGTAAACAACCTGTCTATCTTAATTTATTTTCCTAATTACACCTATTTACTGTATTTATTTACACACACACATGCACACAAATTTATTATATTTATTTCCATGCACATACACATGTGAAGACATGTAGCCAAGTGGTTAGGGTGTTGCTTTCACAATTACTAGATTGTGGGTTCAATTCCTGGACCAAGCTGTGTTTTGTGTTCTTGATTAAAACACTTCATTTCATGTTGCTCCAGTTCACTCAACTCTAAATGGATGACCCTACAATGGACTAGCTTTCTGATCAAGGGAGAATGTTGGCCAACTTGAATTAATTTTCTGAAGAGAATTGACAATTAAAATCATAATTGTGTAGTTCTTAATAATTTGCCTTCATTAATCTAAGTTCTAACAACATATTGTTCTGACTAATATCTTATCTTATCTATATGTCTGTCTGTCTGTTTGTTTGTCTGTTTGTCTATCAGTCTGTCTGTCTGTCTGCTTGCCTGCCTGTCTGTCGGACTGTCAATCTATCAATATACCTGTCTTTCTGTAACACCCCCCCCCATTGCTGCTGCTGCTGTTCTCATTACCATCTCTGCAAAATTTGAAGTTGTAAAAATTCTTGGTACCTCTCCCCTCTTCTGCCACACGTGACCTCCCATTGAACTTTTCTTCCCCCCCCCCACCGCCAACAAACTGACATGACCTACAGACCCACACAGTGGTGGCTTGTAGTCTGGGGTAGTGGAGTTGACTTACTGATAACCTCATGTAACTATTGGCTAAGCTAACCAACACACACACACACACACACACACGCGTGCACCTTTACTATGGAACCAGGTGTGATGATGAAATTATTTCACACAAAGATAAATTTATAGATAGATACAACCAACAATGGGTTTGTGATCCATGTGCAGCTGTTGTTGTTGTTGTTGTTGTTGCTATTACAATTGTTATTTTTGTTGTTGCTGTTGTTGTTTCCTTAGTAAATGTGCATACATGTTTGTGTGTGTGTGTGTGTTTATGTCTTGCTTTATCTCAGCCACAACTTTGACTTGAACTTATAACCTTGTGGGTGGAAATGGGTGGAGGAGAGGGGATGAGACATGTGATGTTGTCTTTGGTGGTTTTTAACATCCTTTAAGGCCCTCATGCTTTCCGAAATCCGCCCGAAACTACACCTGATTGTACCCCTTCCAGACTCATACACATATGTGTATGTCATGACTCATGTACTGTTCTTTTCCTGACGCTTGTACATTACCCTATGTACTACACATACACTTTAGATGAGTTGTAGTGCACCTGAGCACTGTACACAATGTTTTATTATATATTAATCCCCAAATTAACCAAAATTTAATTGATTTATAATCAAAGCCCTTCCATCCATAGCTATCCAGTTGATTTTATCTGACAGTATATCTTGGATTACGCTATTCAAGAACTGTTTGATATTTGTTTTATAAACAGTGCAAACTACTTCTCACCTCAAGTGGCACACAGCTGTTTGGATTGTCCAGTTTGTGGACATTTAAATGCCTTTTCTAGACCAGCCAGACAACTCACCTGCTTTATTACAAATAAGGTATATGAGTGTGTCTTCTGGAATGATCTTTATGTCACTTGGGCCAACTGTACAAAGTTGAGTTCTGAGATTTGAAGTGAAGCCAGACTTAGAAAAACAAGTCTTACCACACATTCAACAACTGAAGAATGACACCGTTTCTTTGTTTAGCAACTGATTAGTTTTCCTTGATTCTCTTTTAATTTTTTTTTTTTACTTTTTTACTTGTTTCAGTCATTTGACTGCGGCCATCCTGGAGCACCGCCTTTAGTCGAGCAAATCGACCCCAGGACTTATTCTTTGTAAGCCCAGTACTTATTCTATCGGTCTCTTTTTGCCGAACCGCTAAGTGATGGGGATGTAAACACACCAGCATCGGTTGTCAATCAATGCTAGGGGGACAAACACAGACACAAAAACACACACACACATACATATATCATCATCATCATCATCATCATTTAACGTCCGCTTTCCATGCTAGCATGGGTTGGACGGTTCAACTGGGGTCTGGGGAGCCCGAAGGCTGCACCAGGCCAGTCAGATCTAGCAGTGTTTCTACAGCTGGATGCCCTTCCTAACGCCAACCACTCCGAGAGTGTAGTGGGTGATTTTATGTGCCACCGACACAGGTGCCAGACGAGATATATATATATACATATATACGACAGGCTTCTTTCAGTTCCCATCTACCAAATCCACTCACAAGGCATTGGTCGGCCCAGGGCTATAGCAGAAGACACTTGCCCAAGATGCCACGCAGTGGGACTGAACTTGCAACCATGTGGTTGGTTAGCAAGCTACTTACCACACAGCCACTCCTGCGCCTAAGAGTAAAGGTTCAACATCTTTGTATGGTTTCTATTCAACTCTCCAAGACTAGTTTTTTAACAAGTCTTTTTACTGTTTTTTTGGTTTCCACCGTTTTTGCTTCTCAGCAGATAGCTTACCACACACACACACACACACACACACACACACACACACACATGCACATTGATGCACACACACACACACGCGCAAATAAATGCATATATGCATGTACATGCACACACACATTCATCAAGGACATGTGAGTTGTACACTGGGACAGTGTAGTTGGGTAGATGTAGGGGGAGCTGTGTAGGGAAATATATGTCTGAGGGTGTATAAACAGAGTGATGGGCGAGGAGGGGAAGTGTCATACGTCACGTCAGCTTTACTGGACATTTTGGTTTCAACACTGAGTGTGTGTGTGTGTGTGTGTGGTGGGAGGAGTGAAAAATTGCTGAGGAGGAGGAGTAACATAATGTCTGCCCTGGTGTGTTTACGGGGGGGAGGGGGACGTAAACACACCAGCATCGGTTGTCAAGCGATGCTGGTGGGGGACAAACACAGACACACAAACACAAACACACACACACATACATATATATATATGGCATGTAAAAGCACCATCCGTTCGTGGCCGTTTGCCAGCTCTGTCTGGCACCTGTGCCGGTGGCACGTAAAAAGCACCCACTACACTCACAGAGTGGTTCGCATTAGGAAGGGCATCCAGCCGTAGAAACACTGCCAGATCTGACTGGGCCTGATGAAGCCTTCCGGCTCCCCAGACCCCAGTTGAACCGTCCAACCCATGCTAGCATGGAAAACGGACGCTAAATGATGATCATGATGATGATACGATGGGCTTCTTTCAGTTTCCGTCTACCAAATCCACTCACAAGGCTTTGGTCAGCCCGAGGCTATAGTAGAAGACTATACACAAAGTTGCCAGGGAGATTTCCCGTGACACGACTGCCCCTCCATTGAATTACTGGTACAACTCATTTTTGTCAACTGAGTGGACTGGGGCAATGGGAAATGAAAGGATTTGTTCAAGGATAGAATGCATTGCTGGGAATTGAACTCACAACCTTAGAACCATGAGCTGACAACCCTAACCACTAAGCCACATGTCTTCACCATCTATATAACAGTTAACTACATAGGGTCAGCTTTGTGTTAAGGACTGTTATGGTCTGGAAGCGATGGTGAAGCTATAGGTGGAAAGGTGGTGATATAGCTGGTGTTATCATTGATGTTGTTGTTGTTACTGTCGTTTAGTTCAGGTCAGTTTGGATAGCGATGTCAGGTCAGTCGGCTGAATATATCTCAAATCACATACATAACCTAAATCTGAGCAGAAAGGAAGGGCACCTCAGATAATGTTATCTTAAATTTTTTATTTATTTATGCGCCCTTTTTCAAGCCTATCCAGGCTCATGGGCCCCGGTTTCCCCGGTTTCTATGGCGTGTGTGACCTCCACCTCCTGGCTGGATGGGATGCCAGTCCATCGCAGCGTTACTCAAGAAACAGGAAGAAAGAGTGAAGAAAGTTGGGGCAAAAGAGTACAACAGGGGTCGCAACCACCCCCTGCGGGAGCCTTGTGGAGCTTTTAGGTGTTTTCGCTCAATAAATACACACAACACCCGGTTTGGGAATTGAAACCGTGATCCTCCGACTGTGAGTCCGTTGCCCTAACCACTGGGCCATTGCGCCTCCACATATATATATAACAGGAAGAAAGAGTGAGAGAAAGTTGGGGCATAAGAGTACGACAGGGGTTGCCACCACCCCCTGCCGGAGCCTTGTGGAGCTTTAGGTGTTTTCGCTCAATAAATACACACAACGTCTAGTCTGAGAATTGAAACCACGATTCTCCGACTGCGAGTCCGCTGCCCTAACCACTGGGCCACTGTGCCTTCATTATCTTAAATGCACAATCAAAAAGATAGGATGAATGGTCACGAGTGGAACATCTTTAATCATTGGCTCTGCTCAACCAGGACTATTCTTAGGATGAATGTTCTTCCTGAAATATTGCCAAACCTACTCCCAACATGCCTATGCCCTCTTTCTTCCTTATGGCTCTTTTACTCTTTGACTTTTCTCTGTTTTTCTCTTATCCTGAATAATCAAATACTTGTATACCAAGAATGTACTTTTGGCTCTCATTGCTGCCTGCTTTTTACTTGTCTTATTTCTGTTTTCTCTCCGTTCTTTTACTCTTTTCTGATGAGTTGTTGTGCAATAGAGCACTGTATACAATAAGCCAATTACCATTATTATTATCAAGGCAGCGAGCTGGAAGAAATTTAAGCATTCTGGGCAAAATGCTTAGTGGTATTTCGTCTGCCGCTATGTTCTGAGTTCAAATTCCGCCGAGGTCGACTTTGCCTTTCATCCTTTCGGGGTCGATTAAATAAGTACCAGTTATGCACTGGGGTCGATATAATCAACTTAATCCGTTCGTCTGTCCTTGTTTGTTCTCTCTGTGTTTAGCCCCTTGTGGGCAATAAAGAAATAGGTATTTCATCTGCCACTATGTTCTGAGTTCAAATTCCACCGAGGTTGACTTTGCCTTTCATCCTTTCGGGGTTGATTAAATAAATACCAGTTGAGTACTGGGGTCGCTGTAATCGACTTGCCCCGTCCTCCTAAATTTCAGGCCTTATGCCTAAAGTAGAAAGGATTATTATTAAGGAGATGAAGCTAGCAGAATTATAAGTGCGATGGCTAAAATGCTTAGTGGCACTTTACATTCTGAGTTCAAATTCTTTCAAAGTTGACTTTGTCTTTCATCCTCTCAGGGTTGATAAAAAAATGTACCTGATGAGCACTGGGGTTAATATAATTGACTAACTTCCTTATTTATTTATTGCCCACAAGGGGCTAGACATAGAGGGGACAAACAAGGACAAACAAAGGGATTAAGTCAATTACATCGACTCCAGTATGCAACTGGTACTTAATTTATCGACCCTGAAAGGATGAAAGGCAAAGTTGACCTCGGCAGAATTTGAACTCAGAATGTAATGTCAGACGAAATACTGCTAAGCATTTCGCCCAGCGTGCTAACATTTCTACCAGCTTGCCGTCTTTTAATTGACTAACTTCCACCCTCAAAGTTTCAGGCCTTGTGTCTATAGTAGAAAAGAGTATTAACATTTGTGTTATTTATTGTTGTCTGTAGAGAGGCTTCTGTTGTTGACAGTGGCATTGTTGTGTTGTTTAACCCCTAGATTTGTATATAATCAAGACGTTACAGACATGACTATCCTGTCTTTTATTTCAGTTATATTGTATCTATGTCTTTTTTCTTTTCTAAGGTGGTTGGGTCTGCTCTGAGTAAGATATGGCTGCTATTTCTAGCAGACAGGGCAATCTGCACAGAGACCTTTTTATTGGTGTTGATTTTGTTGGTTGTAGTACTGGTGATGGAAGTGATAGTAGTCTGATGTGGTGATGTTGGTGGTGGAATTAGTGGTAGTGATGGTGATGGAGGTGGCAGTAGTGTTGTGGTAGTGGTGCTGATCTGGTGGGATGGTGTTGAAGATGGAGGTGGTGGTGGTAGTATTGGTGATATATTATCAACCTGGGCATGATAAAAGGTAAAGTTGACCTCAACAGGATTTGAACTTGGAATGTAGAGAGCTGGAAGAAATACGGCAAGGTGTTTCATCCAACACTAAGTAAAAGCATTTCACACATGACCATCCTGTCTTTTCCAATTCTTCATTATCTTAAGTGGTAGACCTAATTCATTACTGGGTTTAACATTTCCATCTGGTCCTTGAGGGCTCTTAGTGGAGTTTACTCAGTTGCAAACATTCTGGCGCTAGAAAGTGCAGGGCCCAATTTGAGAATTGTCAGTGGGGCCCTCTACTCTACTTAACCCTTTCGTTACCAACCCGGCTGAAACCGGCTCTGGCTCTTTAGTACAAATGTTTTGTTTTCATAAGTTTTGACTTAAAATCTTCCACCAAACCTTAATCACAATTTATGTTCCTAACTCTAGCTGAATGATGATTAAGTTATTTTACTAAATTCTTTGTTGTATTTAGAATTAATTGAAAGAAACACAGAGCATCTCAAAATAAATAGGGTAACGAAAGGGTTAAATAAGACATTTTTCTGAAGTCATGGGGTAAATCTGCTTGTCACACGAAAAAGTAAAAGGAATCATATGAATATTTCTTCTTGATGCAGTCAAAGGGTTTAATCCATCATAATGTCCTCTGTCCCAGCATGTGCACGGGGCCCACTTTGAACAAATCTGTCTAATTGATTCAAAACTGGTCCTGGGTAGGGACCGGCCTCTGGTACGAGGACGAGTTCCTCTTTGACATCCATCAATCTCAGAGGTGTTAAAAAATGAGTGTGGCCATGGGTGCTATCCTTTCTTCCTTGAGTAAGCAATAAAAAAAATTCAACGTGTTCTACCCCACTTTTAAGATATTAGGGTGTTATTCGAGGGAGGGAGAGGGGTCTAATTCAGTTTCGCAGCTCTCCTTGAAAAATGCATTTTTTTGAAAATATTTTTTCAGATTCTTACGTTTTAGATCTTGGAGTGTGAAACTGCATTAGCTCCCCCAAGGGAGATTTGGCTGCTATTTCTAGCAGGCATGGTGACCCTACAGTGGCGTTCTTGTTGATAGGGAGAGGTGGTATTATTGGTGGTATTTCTGTGATGATGACGATGATGATGCTGCTGTTGATGGTGTTGGGGGTAGTGTCGAAGGGGGTTTTGGTTGTTGATATCAATAGCTGAGGTATTCGTGGGCATGTTGTTTAGTTCCAGGTTATCCCTAATCGAGTAGACCTACCTCTGATCAAAGACATTCTAGCCGCGACCATCCCGTCTATTTCCAATATCCAGGGAACCCAGAAACACATTATTCAACGTAAAAACAAGGTGTACGAAATGAGAGGGGTTTGGCTGTTGTTTCTAGCAGTTGTAGCAGGTCGAACGACCACATAGAGTTGCCTGTGTCGTGCGTGTAGTTTGATAGTGATATTGATGGATGTGTAGTGATGATCATGCTGTTAGAAAGAGAAAAGTTTTACCGACCTTAAGTTCCTCAGCCATGTCGACGTAACTGGGTTAACCTGACCTCTGAGAAAGGGACGAACGATCGAGTGGAAGAAAGAACTTCGTTGAGAGAAGAAAAAATACTTGAAAATACGACCCTTGGGGGTATTATATAAAAATATATAAATGTATGGATCGTATCTCCTCCAACTGTTGAAATTGGTAAGAAAAATGGGTTTACGGCAAAATACTCCCTATATTTACAACGGGAGCAGAGTTTAACAAACTATTTGGTATTCTTCTTCGCTTCCTTCTTTTTTGTTATTGCGTTTTTTTTGGGGGTTCTAGTTCCCTTATCTAGGCAGTTTAAAGAAGCCCTTTTTCTTATATACGCAGCTTACACAGTCGATGCGAGTGTGCAGAGTGAGAGAGAGAGAGAGAGAGAGAGAGAGAGAGAGAGAGAGAGAGGAGAGAGAGAGATAGTAAGGAAAGAGAGAAAGGAAGAAACGAAAGCGAATTTGAGAAAGTTTTGCTTCAGAGAAAACTGAAGTTGTAAAGCGATGGTGGTGGCGGCGATGTTGGTGGTGTTTTGTGGTGGTGAAGGGGGTAATGGTGTTTTGTGGTGGTGGCGTTGTGTGTATGTGTACGTGATGTACGGGGGGTGGTATAGGCGGAGGTGGGTGGGTGGGTGATGAGGGGGAATATGTAAGTCATTAAGCAAAACAGTTTTAAAATCGTTAACAGAGGTGTTGGTGCCGGGGATGAAGCGAGTGTGGTGGGTGCGTGACGATGGGGGAGGTTGTAGTTGAAATAATGAAAAAAAAAAACAACCCATTTTTATTTCTTTTTAAACATTATGGCAAGGACGGACGGAGGTGGAGGTTGTGACTGCCGTGTTACTGTTAGTGATGATGATGATGATGATGATGATGAGGGACTTGGAGATAAATCGAATCTGGTTATGGTTGGTTTTTTGGTTAGAAGGAGAAGATGTGTTGGATCTTTTCCTTTTGATGGACGGAATTTTCTAGTTTACTAAACAATTTGAAACTTCGTAAACTGGTAGAATGTGTGAAAAGAAAACACTGTTTAGTTAACTAGAAAATTCCGTCCATCAAAAGGAAAAGATCCGATGTGTTACATTTAGTATTAGAGATTCTGTTGTTGTTGTTGTTGTTGTTATTAGTGGTGGTGGCGGCGGTGGTGGTGAGGTTCGCTCGACATTTTTGGGTGAAAAACAAGAATCGCATAAAGTTTATTTCTCTTGTTATGCCTTGGCAGGGCTTCTTGTCTGAACGAAGGTCATAAGAGAGGAATATAAAAGAAGGTATGTGAAGATCGTACCAATCGCAAGAGCTGCTTCATGCCAAGATGTCTTGGAGGGAGGGAGGGAGAGAGAGAAGAGTATAAATATGTATCTGCGTGTCTGTGCTGGGGGTGTGGCCGAAGGAAACTTATTGCCTTCCTTCCCTCCTACTTACACTCCCCCCCGTCATCACACATTGATATGAATATGCAATATCTTTAGAGCAGAACTGGAGGAGATATGAAGAACTCGCACTTTGTCGATCTGTCCGTCTGTCTGCGTATTTTTCTATCTGTATGTCTGTCTATCTATCTATCTGTCTGTCTATCTATTTATCTGTCTGTCTGTCTGGCTATCTATCTATCTGTCTGTCTGTCTATCTTAGCCCCTTGTGGGTAGTAAAGAAATCTATCTATCTATCTATCTAGCTGTCTGTCTGTCTATCTATCTATATCTATTTAGCTGTCTGTCTGTCTATCTATCTGTCTGTCTGTCTATTTATCTATCTATCTATCTGTCTGTCTGTCTATCTGTCTGTCTATCTATCTATCTATCTATCTATCTATCTATCTATCTATCTTTCTTTCTTTCTTTCTTTATCTATGGATGTATCTGTCTGTCTGTCTGTCTATTGCCTCATCATCCTATTTGCTATTCTATTTATGTGTCTAACATTCTGTTTATCTGAAACTGAAATTTATAGTCCAGCAAATGCTTCCATCTCCATCCTACAGATGGTAATACAAATTTCAATTAATGAAACTTTCAGAGTTGCCATTCCTTCAC
The DNA here is from genome assembly GCF_006345805.1 of Octopus sinensis. NCBI lineage: Eukaryota > Metazoa > Mollusca > Cephalopoda > Octopoda > Octopodidae > Octopus > Octopus sinensis. The sequence goes on along the minus strand of NC_043017.1, from coordinate 4,179,056 downwards.
CTTCACCACATTATCATTAACATCAATCGCTAAGACTTGGTTTCCCTCTTCTTATTTTTACTTGTTTAAGTCATTTTGACTGCGGCCATGCTGGAGCACACCACCTTTAGTCGAGCAAACCGAACCCAGGACTTATTCTTTGTAAGCCTAGTACTTATTCTATCGGTCTCTTTTGCTGAACTGCTAGGTTATAATAATAATAATAATAATAATAATAATTGTGTACAGTGCTCAGGTGCACTACAACTCATCTAAAGTGTATTTATAATCAGATGTAGTTTTGGCGGATTTCGGTAAGCATGAGGGCCTTAAAGGATGCAGTGTCATGGCAGTCAACAACTGACGCAGGCAGTTTATTCCATGCTTCAGCAACTCTGAGCGTGAAAAAATGTTTCCGAAAGTCATGGGGGATGTAAACACACCAGCATCGGTTGTCAAGCGATGTTGGGGGGACAAACACAGGCACACAAACATACACACATGTTTACAGAATATTCTGTAATCATTTCTGTTGGATGAAGCAAATTAAACAACAAACTTCCTTCCGATTGAATACAGTTTATTAATTCACTGTAACGGTAATCAAAGCAATTAACAATTTTGTATGCAGTGATCCATCATAAAATTGAATATTTCAGTCACAAATGTTCCCATTTCTGGAATGGTCATAAATATTACATTTTGTACAGAGAGAGGCATCATAGCACCAACAGTTTCTCAGCCACGAGTGTTTGAGCTTCGAGTAAGGACAAATCAAATTTCTGCAAAATGTTGTTGAATTTTTTTTGAATATTTGGTTTCTGTAGTTTGGTTTCAAGTTTGGCTGTTTTCTTGGACAACCTTAAGATAGAAAAGAAAACAGAAATTGAGAGAGAGAGAGAGTGATGTATGACAGAAGAATGCAATTTTTGATTGGTAGTATAAACAATACTTATGTTCACACTAAGTTAAAGTTACCATGAGTCTTGTTTAAAAAAAAATGTTTTTGGCTAAGTCTGTGAGAGAAGGGCAGTGCATTTGATCTTTTCGGGAGCTTCAAGACTGGTGGGGTAATGGGAGCAGAAACAAGAGTTTCAAATCCTGCCAGGATGAAACTTAGCCTTTCATCTGTTTAGGATTGATAAAATAAAGTACCAATCGAGTACTGGGGATGGATGTAATCAACCATTCTCCACTTCCTAAAATTTCTGGCCTTGTGCCAAAAATAGACGGAACTATTATTATTATTATTATTATCATTATAATTACTCCTCCTCCTTTAACTGGGAAGGGCAGGCAATTTTCATTCGTCTGGTGGCTGTAGCGAAAGAGGTGGTATGGTGGACCCGTTTGAAAGGGCTAAAGTCAGACACTTTCCTCTTTGGCTAAGGCCTCATCAACTTTTTCAAGTTCCACTTGAAAAGGAAGGTGAGGGTAGAGAGGGAAGTGTTCTCTTCTAGCAAATTTGTTGAAAGGTGGGGTGGATGTCAGAAAAATGGCCAGTATGGATGGACCAATTCTGAGATTACACCTGTAAAAAAGAGTATAAAAGGAGAAAGGGCCCTTGCCCTGTTAACCAGGCACCTGTGCTTTTATGGGGTTTTCCACGAGTAATCACCTTCAAAGAGCCTCCTCCTATTAGGAGTTTTTACTTGTTTCAATATTCTTGTTTACATGGACCCTTTTTTTGCAAAACCCTTTGTTTTATCGTCCTGTGTTGTCCTTACATGTTTTTGATTTATATTAGCCCTTGTGGCCAATAAAACAGAATTATCATTATTATTACTACTACTACTACTACTACTACTACTACTACTACTACTACTATTACTACTGCTACTGCTATTGGCAGAATTGTTAGCATGCCAGGTAAAAAGTGGCATTTTGTCTGTTTTTATGTTCAGAGTTGTAATTCTGCTGAGGCCAACTTTGCCTTTCATTTGTTTCGGGTTGATCAAATAATAAGTACCAGTTGTATACTGGGGGTCAATGTAATTGACTTAGCCCTCTCCCCCACAAATTTCAGGTTTTGTGCCTATAGTGGAAAGGATTATCATTATCAATATTATCATCTGTACTGCTTCAGCAATACAGATACTAAAATGTATTGTTATTATTGTCTCTTGTTTTCGTCAGAAAGATGAAATACTTACAAAATAATAATGAAAATAGCAGCAACATCCCATTCTTTTGTCTTCAGGACAATGTTTGTATTCACTAAACTGCAAAAAGAAAAGAAAATTACTGTAGTCATTTGATGTTAAAGCTGTGAAATAAAACATAATGTTCTGGTTTTATTGGAGACAAGCACCTCCACCCAGCCAAGCCTGCATCCAGAGACTACTTTCTGAGTCTTTGCTCATCATCAGTCTGCTGCCCCTTGTAAACATAAGGACACAGTAAATGTGTCAAGGCCGACAGGAAGTGTTGCTGCTTCCTAGGGCTAAATAGCAGTAGTGTAATTCCCTTCATGGGACTGTCACATTAAGTTGACAGTATACAACCACTCTATCGTACCACTACTGCATAAATCTCTCTGAGATATTTAGAAATGTAATAATTCTAATATTAATTATCACGTGACCGACCAGACCATCAGATGTTGTTACACATCGCTGGTCACAATGCGTTCGCATTGTTTTAGCCTTCGAATGACGCCATCCCACTGGCTAAGCGAGCAGGCCAATATTAATTATATTTTCTTTAAAAGATGGTTTATTCCAAAGAACACAGAGTTTTTTTCATGGATCTCACTTTGAAAAGTACTGTTCAAAACAACTCTAAAACAGATTAGCTTGATCTGAGCTAATCTGGAGGCTAAACAATACAAATAATGGAAAAGAAAAGGGAGTAGAAATTAGAAAGGAGATAGTAAAAGGGAATAAACAAAAAACAAGAGGAAGAATGGAAAGGAATAAACTTGACATCTCTTTACCTGAATGTATGTACAAAATCCTTGATATCTGTTGACAATTCTCCAATCAAGAGGTCCATATCACCGATAAGGCCATCAATTCTGTAATGCACAAGAGCCAAAAATAGATGAAAAATATTTCACAATAGGTGCGGGCATAGTGTGTGATAAAGAAGTTCAATGGACAACTCAGAAGGCCAGTGAAAGCTAAGGGCACTGCTTTGGAAGGACCGTGAAGTTCATGGGTACATTCTTGAAGGGGATGGTGAAGGTCTTGGACATAGTTTCAGAGGGTTGTAAAGTGTAAGGATACACATTCGCAAAGGGTCTGTAAAGAATATAGGCACATTCTTGGAAGGTTTGGAGGATAAAAGCTCAGTCTCAGAGTGGCTAAGAGGGTGCCGGCACAATCCCATTTTCCTACCTAACACCATGAAAATAAATGTCCAAGCAATGCTTGTGGCTGGACCTGAATTGGCATTAGATGCTAAGAAAGCACTTGTGTGTTACACTACATCCCGGCTGCTTCTAGGCGTTATCCATGCTACCTATTTCTACCAGGTGGACTTATCCAATCAAGATTTCAGAAGCCTTGCCATATCACCGGTGATACACTAGAGAGCATTGTTTCCTTTGAGTCAATGATAGAACCACTTTCACCTGCTAAAAATAGCAACCAAATTTTCCTCAAATCACATTCTATTGCAAACATTTTCAACTAATGTAAGGCAGAACACACGTGTGTCATGAGTTTTGAGTGCAAATGCATTCCTTTGCAGTAAAGTGTAATCTGTAAATCCATTGTTGGATTTTTATGGTTTTCATCACTGTTTACAATCATCATCATCATCATCACCATCACCATCATCATCATCATTGTTTAACGTCCGCTTTCCATGCTAGCATGGGTTGGACGATTTGACTGAGGGCTGGAGAACCAGATGGCTGCACCAGGCTCCAATCTTGATCTGGCAGAGTTTCTACAACTGGATGCTCTTCCTAATGCCAACCACATCGAGAGTGTACTGGATGCTTTTATGTGCCACCGGTACGGGGGCCAGTCAGGCAGTACAGGCAACGGCTATGCTCAAATGATGTTTTTCATATGCCACCCGCACAGGAGCCAGTCCAGTGGCACTGGCAACGACCTCACTCAAATGCTTTTTCACCTTTAAAAAAATTTTTCAATGTATCATACAGATGTAATTTTTGACGCTGAATCCAAATTTGTTATTCATTTGTTCTCTTTTACTTGTTTCAGTTATTTGACTGTGGCCATGCTGGAGCACCGCCTTTAGTCGAAGAAATCGACCCTAGGACTTATTCTTTGTAAGCCTAGTACTTATTCTATCGGGCTCTTTTGCTGAAACCGCTAAGTTACGGGGACATAAACACACCAGCATCAGTTGTCAAGTGATGTTGGAGGACAAACACAGACACACAAACATATACACACACACACACACATATATATATATATATATATATATATATATATAGATATACACGACGGGCTTCTTTCAGTTTCCGTCTGACAGAGAGCAAACAAGAATAGTAACAAGATACTAAGAATATCTGCTTACCTTTTGCTAAGTTGTTGCAAGAAAATAGATCTTCTAAGGGTTACTTGAGAATAAGAATCAACATTTGGCAGCACCAGATTTGATTCAGTCTCATCGATCTGAAAGAAGAATTTCGAGATTTTTAGCCACTAATCATGGAAAATATTAGGGGTCTTGTCTTGAATCAGATGTGTCAAAAATTGCCAAAAATAAAACATAAGTAAATATCAAACCTTTTTCTTTGGTGCTGGTTTAAAATATTCTTTGACTTTAAAGGAATAATTTTCTGTTTCTTTCTGAAGATTTTCATAAGATGGTAATGACTTCTTAGGAAGAATATCTTTCCCAGGAACATGATCATCAAGCAGGCATTCGAAATCTTGACCTTGGATAGCAACTCTTTCACAGAGTTTTGAAAAGTCTGAGGATTCTTTTGAAGCAGAATCATTTGAGGGGTCAGGTTGTTCTTCAGGGCTTGATAAACCTAAGAAGCAAAGGGATTTTGGGGTAATCCAAGAGTGGATAAAATTGATTATTTTATCTCGTGGCCGTTGATGATTTGCATTACTGACATTGCTACTTTTGGAATTGTCTTTAGTTGAAGGCGAAGAATTTGAGCAAGAAGATACTGTGCCTGATGTCTGAGAACCCGAAGAGTGGTGCCTGCACGTGTAGTTTCCTTCCTTGTCAGTTCTCTGTGATTCTGGTTCATTGTGAACTAATGAAACAGGGTTTACAAACTGTGACAGTTTGTTTTTCTGTTTATCAAGCAAAATTTGTAACTGATTTATTTGAGAATGCGCTCCAGTAGATTTCGTTTTATTGTTAGAAACCTCAGATGCAGACGACAGATGCGGCTGGCTACTTTTCCCTTTCATTGGCACTTTCGTCTTTTTTTTTCTCGAAGTAGTCACTAAAGTCACTGAAGGCCTGTCATCATCAGAATCAGTTTCATCTGAACAAAAATTTCCTAATTCAGGGAGATTACCTTGAAGTCGCACTAGAATTTTTTTATCTGTAGAAGAACCGTTTTCTTCATCTGATCCTTCAGATTGTAAGAGATCCCCATCGGAACCATCTTCGGAATTTACATGTTGAAGTGGATCTTCATCAATGTCAGAATCTTTAGTTGAGAGTTTTGAAACGTTTGGCTGAGGTCTATAGAGATTGTCATGGAGCTCATCTAACCAGTCCTGCTGTTCCAAGATCGACACAACACCTCTGCTGTCCTCTTCCTCTTCAGCATCAATTATGGTATCCTCATCAGAGATATTAAGTTTATTTAAGTTACTTTTTTTACTAATGACTTCATATCCAATCCAGCCCCTGAAAAAAAAAAAAAAAGTATATCTATATATATATATAAAACTGAGAATGTGTGTGTGTGTGTGTGTGTGTCTGTCTGTGTGAATCCCTAAAACTTGAGAACTACACAACCAATTTCATTCAAATTTTACACATGCCTTACTTAGGGTCCGGGAGTGTCATCGGCAAAAAGAATTTTGAACTTTTTGCCTAGGGCAAGTCCACGGCAATATCATATCTTCTCCACTATTTCAGTATTACGTGTTAAAAGTGAAACAAAAACATCTCTCTATTGTAATGTCAGATACTTTCACTTTAATAGTTTCGCTTTCAAATTTAAAAGGAAACATTAGGTTTAATGAATGTAGTAGAGGTGGGTTATGGCTGTGGTGAGGAAGTAGGAGGAATGAGAGAGAGAGAGAGAGAGAGAGGTGTTCAACCATCCTGTGCAATGTAAATATGTATGAATGACAAAGAACAAATGTGCCGAAAGGAAAACTGAGCATAAGAAGAATTTCGATGTAGTGTGCAAGAAAGAAGACTGCACTGGAATGGACATGTAAAAAAAGAGTATAGATGAGGAGAGCTGTATAAAGAAGAGCCAATTGTTAAATGTGGATGGTGGGAGACCCAGGCCAAGAAGACATGGGGCTGATCTCAGGACCTTGAATCTCATGAAGGAGATAACAAAGGACTGAAATGAATGGCAATATGTGATTCCTGAAGAGACCGCCATCTCTGTGAAACAGATTCTGAAAGCACAATGTGTATATATGCACAACTGAACATCCCATCCAATTTTTTCAAGACATTCCCATCATCTTCCATCTCTCCAACTGCAATATTCTGTGGCTATAATTAACTGTGAACAGAACGCATACTCTGCCAGCTTTTCCTGGATACCACTTATCATTCTCGCTACTTAAAACCATTCAGTTGTTATCTGACCTTCACTCTCACTTAATGGTATCCTCTCCACCAACATTTTACATTGGTCACTTATCTGAGTCACTAGATTATTTCCCCTTCTCCTCCATCATACATCTCTCATTTTTCCAATGCTCTACGCCTGCCTCCCCCTCATACTCTTGCAACCTACGCAGCAACACATCATCTCTTTCTCTTTCTCACATCTTCTCTCATTCTCCTCCTTGCTCACTATATCATTATTACAATTCTGTTGTTATCCGTTCCTCCTTTTCTGTACTCAGTCATCCCCTACTCTCCCCTACTGTAGGTGAACCATGCAATGTGAGTGAACCTGAAACCATGTGGTTGGGAAGCAAACTTTTTACCACATGGTCACACTTGTGTCTTAACCTTTCTGTTACTACATTTCTGTTCAGATGCTCTGAGTTTCTTTCAATTAATTTAAAATATAACAAAGAATTTAGTAAAACAACTTAATTATCACTAAGCTAGTGTTAGGAACATAAATTGTGACTAAGGTTTGGTGGAAGATTTTAATTCAAAACTTTTGAAAACAAGACACTTGTACTATAGAGCCAGACGCAGTTTCAGCCAGGTTGGTATCCAAAGGGTTAAGAATTGTTTCTCTATTATATTTTTTAACCCTTTTGTTACCATATTTCTGGTGAAATACTCTGTGTTTCTTTCAATTAATTTTAAATATAACAAAGAATTTAGTAAAATAATTTAGTTATCATTAAGCTAGTGTTAGGAACATAAATTGTGACTAAGGTTTGGTGGAAGATTTTAATTCAGAACTTTTGAAAACAAGATACTTGTACTACAGAGCCAGAGGCAGTTTCAGCTGGGTTGGTATCGAAAGGGTTAAAAATGCTAAAGTTTTCTGAATATGCTTGCATTTTCTAACTTGCTTCAAAAATGTGTGCCATATGTGTATAGCATACATGGCACACAAGCATGCTGCAACACTGTGACTGAAATCATCTGATGTAAGGGATTCCACTGTTGGTTCCTTAAAACTTGTGTAACTGGTGAGTACATACTTACTTGTCATTTTCTGTATCTGGAACACGGAAATCAGCAGGCTTTTCTTTGGGACGAAACCACAAAGGGGATGTCAGAATCTGTTTCTCAAAGATTTTTGAATGCTTGAAACAGCGATTGCTGCAGAAAATCTGACAAATTGGAAAGAAAGAAAGACGAATACAAAACGAAAAGAAATTAAACATTATAAACAAAACAAAAAAAGAAATCATCATCATTTAGCGTCCGTTTTCTAGGCTAGCATGGGTTGGACGGTTCAACTGGGGTCTGTGAAGCTGGAAGGCTTCGTCAGGCCCAGTCAGATCTGGCAGTGTTTCTATGGCTAGATGCTCTTCCTAACGCCAACCACTCCGTGAGTGTAGTGGGTGCTTTTTACATGCCACCGGCACAGGTGCCAGACAGAGCTGGCAAATATATACGTTATTTTTTATTTGTTTGAATCATTGCAGTGCAGCCATTCTGGAGCACTGCCTCGAAGGGTTTTAGTTGAGCAGATCAACCTCAGATCTTATTATTTTTTTTTTACTCATAAATAAAAAAAAAATGGGTACAATAAGTTTCTTACCTTACGTTCAGAAATGTCGTAGACTTTATTGGTTTTGGTTGATATGTGATATTTTTTAGGCTTTGTCTGCAATAAAAAATATTACATAGATATGTTATATTTCTAAGTTTCTTACTGAAATATAAGGGACAACTTCAATCATTCTGGTCATTACTAAATTCTCCAGGCCCTCTCATAATATGACCAAGAAATCTCAGTTGCTTCAGAAGCAGTTTCCTATTTACCACAGCCCAGGTCATACTTCTTTATTAGACACTTGTTCTACTTCATGAAATTTCTTTAGGAGGGCCTGCTTAGCAGTATTGGGTTGACTGGAAAGTTTGTGCTGATTTATAGTAGCTTACTTTTTGACTTATTTTAGAACATGGCTGAGTCCATAAAATAGGATTTGACTACACTTCCATTTAGAGCACAGTTTAAGCTATCTTTTCATGGAAGAAGGTTTATGTTCCTATAACCTGTGTTCATTCTGTAACCCTTTAAAATGGAGGATAAAAAAGTTCATTTTCGGCACTTGATGCTTTGGGAACCAGACAAAAATTGCTGCAGCTCGGCTGGGATGTGTTACCCCACCCTCCATATTCACCAGATATTGCTCCTTCGGATTTCCACTTATTCAGGTCTCTGCAGAATAGTCTTAATGGTAAAAATTTCAATTCCTTGGATGACGTAAAAAGATACCTTGATGAATTCTTTGCCATGAAACCACCTCAATTCTGAGAAGAGGGTATTTTCAAGTTAAAGGAAAGATAGAGATGCATTGTGCAACAAAATGGTTCATATTTGGTTGATTAAAAATGTAATGGCAAGTATTTATTGACCTTTTTCTTTCCTTTAAAAATCGGCATGAACTTTCCAGACAACCCAATATTTTGTGTCTCGTTTCACGAAAAGCTTCACTTCCAGGTTATTTCCATCTCAGAATTTTTAACACCTGTGGCTTTCTCTGATGAACCTTTCAGCCATAATCATCCAAATCTGATGAGTTATCCAGTACACCCAGCCATCTGTGTAGTCAGCAACATACTAGAAATAGCAGCCAAATCTCCTCAAATCAAATCACTGTCTTTTAGGAAAAGGAAGGCAAGAAAATAGTGGATGATTACAACAAGAACTCTTTTGATCAACAAAATCAACAGCATATCTCTCTCTCTCTCTCTCTCACACACACACACGTGCGCATGCATGCACAGACATGCATACATAGAACAGACAGTGATATGAAAATATTTACTTACATTCGGCAGATTATTCGCACAAATGGGATAAGCACAAAGTTTCACAATTGCTCGTTCTTCACAAATGTCATGGTAATGGTTAGGCATAACGAAGTGAGCCTTGGAAAAAAAAAAATAATAATAGTACCAGGCAGTGGCTCTCGTGGTTTCTGCTCTTAACTGATTGGAAGTGTTATCATATACATTGAATGTAGAGACAGATGAAATACTCTAAGCATTTCGCCCGGCATGCTAACAATTCTGCCAGCACAATGCCTTAATAATAATAATAATAATAATAATAATAATGGATTCAAATTTTGCCACATGGACAGCCATTTTAGGAGAGCTGATGAGTCGATTACATTGACCCCAGTGTTTCACTGGTACTTATTTAATTGACCACAAAAGGATAAAAGGCAAATTCGACCTCGGCGGAAACTGAACTCACAACGTAGTGACAGACGAAATACCTATTTCTTTACTACACACAAGGGGCTAAACACAGAAGGGACAAACGGATTAAGTCGATTATATTGACCCCAATGCATAACTGGTACTTATTTAATCGACCCCGAAAGGATGAAAGGCAAAGTCAACCTCGGCGGAATTTGAACTCAGAACGTAGCGGCAGACGAAATACCGGTAAGCATTTCGCCCGGCGTACTAACGGTTCTGCCAGCTCGCTGCCTTAATAATAATGGTTTCAAATTTTGGTGCAAGGCCAGCAATTTCAGGGGATGAAATAAGTTGATTACATTGACCCCCAGGCTTAAAAAATAAGTACTGAGGTTGATTCCTTCAATTCAAAGTGGCGTTCAAATGACCGAAACATGTAAAAGAACAAAAGAGTAAACCAGAACAACTTTAGCAACGCACCATGTCTTTCAGTTGCTCAAAGGTAACGGTTTCTTCAACAAGCTTCATTACAATACGGAAAGCTCTCTCTTCCGACGCAACCCGCTTCCGAATCTGTTCTTCCAGTTCTTTCCTAATGCAAAATAAAATGGTAAAATAGTGTAAGAAAAAGTACTCAATACATGGTGGAGGTTATGATACACTCTGTTTAAATTAACATGTATATATACATATATATATCACCGTGATCGACCAGGCTATCAGATGTTGTTACACATTGCTGGTCACAATGCGCTTCGCATTGTTTTAGCCTTCAAATGAAGCCACCCCGCTGGCTAAGCGAGCAGGCCAACAGAAGAAAGAGAGAAAGTTGTGCCAGAGCCTCATGGAGCTTTAGGTGTTTTCGCTCAATAAACACTCACAACACCCGGTCTGGGAATCAAAACCGCGATCCTATGGATATATATATAACCGGCTAACTGGCTTCCGTGCCAGTGACACAGAAAAGGGCACCATTCAAGTGTGATCATTACCAGCGTCGCCTTGCTGGCACTTGTGCCGATGCTAGTAGGGTGCCAAGAGCACCATCCAAGCGTGATCATTGCCAGATCAGCCAACTGGCTCCATGCTGGTGGCACGTAAAAGGACACCATTCGAGTGTGATCGTTACCAACGTCGCCTTACCGGCACCTGTAAAAAGATTTGAGGGAGGTCATTGCCAGTACCACTTGACTGACCCTTGTGCCAGTGGTACGTAAAAAGCACCCACTACACTCTCGGAGTGGTTGGCATTAGGAAGGGCATCCAGCTGTAGAAACTCTGCCAGATCAAGATTGGAGCCTGGTGCGGCCGTCTGGTTCGCCAGTCCTCAGTCAAAATCGTCCAACCCATGCTAGCATGGAAAGCGGACGTTAAACGATGATGATGATGATGATGCATGACATTAAGAGTGGCTGGCACTCCGTTGGCTATGATAAGGTGCTCCAGCATGGCCACAGTCAATGACTGAAACAGGTAAAGAGAGTATGGGGATACCTGTTATTGAAGGGAAATCTATCATTGTAGTTTTTTCTCTTTTATTCTTTTACTAGTTTCAGTCATTTGACTGTGGCCATGCTGGAGCACTGCCCTTTGTCGAACAAATCAACCTCAGCACTTATTCTTTGTAAACTTAGTACTTATTCTATCAGTTTCTCTTTGCTGAACTGCTAGGTGACGGGGACGTAAACATATGAACACCGGTTGTGAAGCGATGGTCGGAAGGACAAACACAGACACAAATAGCAAATGCATATATATATATATTTATCATCATCATCAGTTAACGTCCGTTTTCCATGCTGGCATGGGTTGGACGGTTTGACTGGGGACTGGCAAGCTGCACCAGGCTCCAATCTGACCCGGCAAGTTTCTACAGCTGGATGCTCTTCCTAATGCCAACCACTCCTCGAGTGTAAAGTGTGATTTTCACATGCCACGGGCATGGGAGCTAGTCAGGTGACACTGGCATCGGCCATGTTCGGATGGTGCTTTGGACGTGCTATTTCTGATCTACATGATTGTTCTGTACTATTTGAGATGAGTGGTCCCGGTGCGCGCGCTAGCTAGTCGTGACTAGTCGATCCTTAGTTTGTGTTTTTGTATTTTATTTACTTTACTCTTTTACTTGTTTCAGTCATTTGACTGCGGCCATGCTGGAGCACCACCTTTAGTCGAGCAACTCAACAAGGGACTTATTCATTGTAAGCCCAGTATTTATTCTATCGGTCTCTTTTGCCGAACCGATAAGTAACGGGGACATAAACACACCAGCATCGGTTGTCAAGCAATGCTAGGGGGACAAGCACAAACACATATATATACATATATACGACGGGCTTCTTTCAGTTTCCATCTACCAAATCCTCTCACAAGGCTTTGGTCGACCGAGGCTATAGTAGAAGACACTTGCCCGAGGTGCCACGCAGTGGGACTGAACCCAGAACCATGTGGTTGGTAAACAAGCTACTTACCTAACAGCCACTCTTGCGCCTTTGTTTAGGAAAATTATTTACTTTGTGTTTTATTAACTTTGTGTAAAAAAATTATTTATTTTGTGTTTTATTTACTTTGCTAGGTAGTCGTTGTAGGATCGACTAGTCACGACTACGCGCACCGGGACCACTCTTCTCAAGTAGTACCTGATTGTTCGATGTGTGGAAAATAACAACTAAATCACACACAACTGCCTTAAAAAATGGTGATACAGACTTTCCTAGGTGCCGCTAAAAAGATGGGATGGTTATGGCTGGAAAGCCTTCGAATAAACAACTGCTGGATCCGAGCTAACCTGAAGAGCAGAGGTAAATTTCTAGCTAATTAAGGAGTTGGTATACTTTCTACAACATATAAAGTAGATTATGAGCTTGCTCAAAATATCAGCCACATAACCCTTAAAGTATATTCTACCGTCTTTAAAAAGGGAACGAAACAGGGTAACGTAGTGCAAGGTGCCCCTAAAATCAAAAACGAGGGGTTTATAGTTGGAGCACCTTAGTATGTCAGTCTGTATATGGTTTAGCAGGTGCTAAACAAGAAAACGGAAGCTGTTTAATGAGACTAAATAAACATTAGTGATACGAAGAAAGAGGTAAATCATGAAAACTATAATTATACTTCTTCGCTTCATCATCCTCTGCTGTTTTCTTCTCTTTATCTTTATCCAGTTCTTTCGATTCCGACATGTTCGGAAACACTGCGAGAGGTCACAGTTATATTTAACGGAGGTAATTTCTTTACCACCAATATTTCACGAAGACCTCAAGCGAACTAAAGAAACTCAATTATCCGCGTTTATTCGTTGTTTTCTGCTTTCGGTCATTTGACTGTGGCCATGCTGGAGCACAGACTTTTCTGATTACATCGAGCCCAATACTTAGCAAAAAAAGAAAAAGAAAAAGAAATCAACTTGTGTTTTAAAGGGAGGAAGTAAATACCGCACGGTATTATTGTTTGAAGCACTGACTAAACCGCGCGCATGTACACACGCACAATATTAGTGTGTAACCCAAAGGCATCTCTGAATCTGTAGACCTCTGATCAAAGGCGTTCCAGCCGTGACCATCCTGTCCTATTAAGTTTATGTACCAAATATTAAAAAACAAAATATTGTGAATATCGCATCAGTGAAAAAATAAGTAAATAAAGGAATAAGAGAATAAGAGAATAAAGAAGGAATTAAGGAGTTATTTTACGAATACAATTATTCCAAATATATTGATATATAGTATTGGCTTAATCAATTCATTTCGATAGTTTTCATTTATTATTTTCACTACATGAAAGTTATTTCGCTTCATTTAGAAATAAAATTTGATATCAAATTTCTTTTTAAAATGTCATTAAGTTTTATGTATCAAATATTAAAAAACAGCAGAAAATATTGTGAAAGAATAAGTAAATAAAGGAATAACGGAATAAGAGAATAAAGACGGAATTAAAGAGTTGTTTTTACGAATATAATTATTCCAAATATATTGATACAATGAATATATATATATGTTGGAAATGAAAATAACGTATTTTCAAAATATTTGGCTTAATCAATACATTTCGATAGTTTTTATTTATCATTTTCACTACATGAAACTAATAGTTGGTAAACAAACAAATACGTAAATAATACCATAATTATATTGGTTATATCATTCTCGGAAAAACAGAAAACGAACAAGAATACGACCGGCTGCAATGGCGGTGAATTTTATTTGATAACATCGCAAAAATTTTCTGTGTTTTGAATGTTTTTTTCCTCTTTTATCCCATGATTGAACTCACCCAAACCAATCCCTTCATTACTAATCACTAATTGATTCTCATATTTAAAAGTTTGTCATTTCAGACACCAAAAAAGATGGAAAAAAGTTATAGAATGAGTAGTTTGTCCGATTGTTTCGGTAATTTACCAAACGAATCTGTTCCTATAAACACAGATAAATTGACTCGCAAAGTTGTCTGCATCGAATACCCTGGCATTATCAAGAATGTTTCAAGAGCCATGGAGACATTGGGCGGCCTGGAAGAAATAAATAAGGTCGGTGGCCCCTTTTTACCCCCTTCCTTTCTATTTGGCCATTCTGGTTAATTTAATTAATGCCTATATCTGTTTTCCTTCCCCCCTCTTTTATTTCTGCATTCTTATTCCTAACAAAATTTACTCGTGTTGTTGTTTCGACCTTGATCGAACCCACAAACCCATGAACAAAATCTTTCCTACCGTGACCATTCTGTTTCTTTATAGGAACATTATGTAAACAAACCAATAGAAGAGTTTTATTTCACTCAATAAATGCTAAAAATGTAGTAATACTTATGACTTATATCTTATATCTATTACTATACTTGATGACATATAAGTTACATCAAAGGTGTATATAACATCATTAAACACTGTGTTCTTCCTTTCCTTTTTATGATAGTAGAAAGGATGTGATTCGAGGAATACTTTGGTTGCTATCTTTAGTAGCGTGGGCTACTGAATAGCAGAGCTCATGGTGTTGTAAGGATTAAAGGAATTTTTGTTTAATATGTTTTCATTTTGTTTAATTCTTGGTCCCAGGTTTGTGTGTGTGTGTGTGAGAGAGAGAGAGAGAGATTCTTAGAAGCTTTGGAGTGGGATTTAAGAAATTTGCTGAGCAACCAAATGGTTCCAGGTTTGACCTCACTGAATGGTATTTTGGACAAGGGTTGTCTTTTATAGCTGCAAGTCAACCAAAATGTTATTAGAGAAATTTTTAATTATTCATTTGACTAAATTTCTTCAAATTCTTGATTATTTGCAAAAGTAGTTGAATCACAAAAGTGTTTATCGTTAGAAATGTGGTTAGAAATGGCCATGGGTCTTAATAAAATATAAAACAAAATTGATTTCTTTCACTTTTAGAGATATGTTGATTCTAACCAAAGATTGGAACTTCGCTGGAGACCTGCTGACCCTTATTGTAAAAGTTCCTATGGGGATAGCAGCAACACCAACAACTTATTGTTTCGGTTTAAACGGCGGAAAAGGAAGAAGCTAGATGGTAGCTATGACTACGAGCACAAAGTGGAGATCTTGGGGATTGTCAAAGTAACTTTCAGATTCCAAGGTAGGATTCATTCTTAGTTGTTCAATCTCGATCCAATAGATCAATGATCAAAGGTGATCAATGATGATGATGGTGATATGTATGTATTATCATCATCATCATCATCGTTCAGCGTCCGCTTTCCATGCTAGCATGGGTTGGACAGTTCAACTGGGGTCTGGGAAGCGAGAAGGCTTGCACCAGGCTCCAGTCTGATCTGGCAGTGTTTCTACAGCTGGATGCCCTTCCTAGCACCAACCACTCTGTGAGTGTAGTGGGTGCTTTTTACGTGCCAGACGAGGCTGGCAAACGGCCACGATCGGATGGTGCTTTTTTCATGCCACCAGTACGAGGCCAGTTGGGGCGGCGCTGTTTGTGTCTGTATATTCATATATTTATATGTCCATATATATTTTTAATATTCATGTATTTTTATATTTTATATGTATTTTTAATATATCAATATGTTTTTGGACAATTTTTATCTTAATCAAATCCGTATGTGTTCATTGTTGATTCGAACTTTCTCCATTCCAGTTATTATATTTGTCTAACGTCTCAGGCTCGACTTGAGCACTTCTGTGCAGTCTATATCCTTTGTAAGAAAAATATAACTATATATATATATATATATACATACATATATCATTTCATGTACAAATCCTGGTGAGCTCGCATTAATTAGTCCAACCCATGCTACGTTAAACGATGATGATGATGATGAATATAAAGATAAGAGCTACTAGTTGTTTCTCAGAACTTGAAGATGCAGGGCACATTATAAAACCCTGTCTAGCCATGTGTTTTTACAGCAAGAAACTACTATTAGTCTTTATCTTTATAATGCTTTTTATCTCTCACTGGACAGAGTGCTTATTTTGTTGATCTTATCTTAATGGAATAGAAACCTATGTACATATGTATATATGCATAAGGCTGGCTGTTTTGACTGGTTGAAATATTAAACATTTTTTTCAGGTATGGTAGACTTTCAGTATTTACCAATGATATCACATTCGACTGGTGAGAACGAAGCAAAGACATTTAGCAGCATATTCGACAAATTGGTCGTCAAGTCACCAGAAGATGTCAAAGACTGGCTTAAAGTCGACGTCCCTCTATTCCTGCCACCTATTATATTCTCCCGTATGGATACACCCATGGAGTACCTCTACAGATCCGAGATGCAACATCGTTCAGGCTTTGTCAATCCCCAAGATCAACGTCCGAGTCATCTAATTGGCACAGGTAAATAGTCTTTTTTCTCTTTATCACAGTAAAAAAATCCCTGGTGCTGGTGTCATGTAAAAAGCACCCAGTACACCTTGGAGTTAGGAAACGGCATTTCAAACAAACAATCGGAGCCTGGGGCAGCTCTCTGGCTTGCCAGCTCCTGTGAAACCTATTTCTTTATTGCCCACGAGGGGCTAAACACAGAGGGGACAAACAAGGACAGACATAGGTATTAAGTCGATGTAATCGACCCAGTGCGTAACTGGTACTTAATTTATTGACCCCAAAAGGATGAAAGGCAAAGTCGACCTCGGCGGAATTTGAACCCAGAACGTAACGGTAGACGAAATACGGCTAAGCATTTCGCCTGGCGTCCAATCCATGCCAGTATGGAAAACAGACATTGAATGATGATGAGGATGATGAGAGTGAACTCTGCTAAAAGTACCCCAAGGGTCAGGTGATGATGTAAAACCACTCCGTTGTATTTAGTATTAAATTTTATAGATTTTAAGGTCTTCTTAGAACTCTTGATTGTTGTAATCATCATCATCATCATCATCATATATCTATGTAATTTTTAGTCGAATTAATCAGCCCCACTTCTTATTTTTTTTAAAGCCTGGTACTTATTCTATTCGTCTCTCTTGCCAAACTGCTAAGTTATGGGGATGTAAACACACCAACACTGGTTGTCAAGTGGTGGTGGTGAGACTAACACAGATACAAAGAAATACACTGACATATATATATACATGATGGGCTTCTTTCAGTTTCCATCTATTCACAAGGCTCTGGTCTACCCAAACCTATAGTAGAAGACACTTGCCCAGAGTGCCGTGCTGTGGGACTGAACCCAGAACCATGTGGTTGGGCAGCAAGCTTCTTACCATAGCACATTACGTTCTGGATGCAGGGCTGGTAGATGTATTCTGCTGCCTAGTTTAGCATCACTACCTGATGCCTTTTTCTGTTTGTTGCAAGCACTTTGGCGAGATCTGTGGTTCGGGGATAATTCGTTTCCTTTGTTCACCTAGTCTTTGAGGCTCTGAAAAAAATGAAGGGCCATGAGTGCTGCCCTTATTTTCCTGACCAATCCAAGTGATTGTTTAGAGACTGTCTCATTATATTGTGGGTGGCAGACGTAGTAGAGCGACCTTCTTAATGCTTTGTAGTAATCAGTTATAACCCCTTTACATTCAAAGTTCAAATCCTGGCGATTTTGTTTTTCAAGTACTTCTGGGATCTATAAACAACCACCCCTGTACCCTCTCCCCCCCAGATATTTTTGATTGGACTCGTAAGAGTTAGCTACCTTGTGGTAATTTTGCAGAAGTGAATGATAGGACAAAAAGCCTTAGGCATTGAGTTTCAATTCCAGATGAAGCAGGTGGTTTTGCTTTTCATCCTTCTGGGGTCACTATAATCAGTTTCGCCCTTTTCTCAGCCGAATACTTGGTCTTGTGCCTAAGCTATCAATCAATATTTTTTTTTTGATTGACTGGATGAGGTAGAGTTATCTCCCTGAAATTTGACACCCGGTCATATTTAACAATACGACCACGAACCTAATCTCTTGCGTCGCTAGAAACTGTTGCCAAAGGGGCTAAATATAGAGAGAACAAACAAGGACAGACAAACGGATTAAGTCGATTACATCGATCCCCAGTACGTAACTGGTACTTATTTAATCGACCCTGAAAGGATGAAAGGCAAAGTCGACCTCGGCGGAATTTGAACTCAGAACGTAGCGGCAGACGAAATACCGCTAAGCATTTTGCCCGGCGTGCTAACGTTTCTGCCACAAAGCTATTAAATACTCTTATGAAACCTCCAACTCAGTAGAAAGAATTTTTTCATTGGTTCTCTGATTGATAACTATTTCTGTGCATCTGCTACACACAAAGTTTACCTTCTCTATAAGTCTGCTTGTGTTTCCACCCTATTTCTAAACAAGTTGTCTTCACTAAAGCTTATGAAGTCTATCTCTTGTCTGGGCAGCTCCCTGAGCTGTTCAAGTATTTACTTGTAGTGTTGCTTCCTTAGATGAGTTGTCTTCTCTGCAGCTTGGAGAATCCATGTTCATGTAAGCTTTTCGATGTTAGCCTTTAATGCTAAAGATACAGTTGAAAATCACCGAATGATAAAGGAGAGGGAGGTGGGGTTTGTGTAAGATAAGAAGCAATTAGAGAGATGAGGTTAAGGAGATGGAAGGGAAATGAGAATGAAGGGCATCTGAGAGAGAGAGAGAGAGAGAGAGAGAATATGGGATACAAAGGCAGAATAATGTGGAACATGTGGAATAAAGATTGGTGAAGAAAGGTGATTGTGATTTTGTAGGAGTGAGAGAAAAAGAGAGAGGGAGAGAAACGATATGTGATAGAGGGGACTGGAGAAAGAGAGAGACACTGTGAGAGATGAAGTGGAGATAGGTAAAAGTGGGGGAAGAGAGGGAGAGGGATTGAGGAGGAAGAAGTACTTGTAAGGGTGAAGGGAGTTAAAAAGGCAAGAATATAAGAGTGGCAGGGGTACACATGCCATCTGAGTGTCCCCTTTGTGATGTTGGTTTGTAATTTAGTTAGCAAGGATAGCATATGATGGGCTTTAAGGAAATTGATGGGTATGGTGATCATCATCATCATCATCATCGTTTAACGTCCGTTTTCCGTGCTAGCATGGGTTGGACGGTTCGACCGGGGTCTGGGAAGCCAGAAGGCTGCACCAGGCTCCAGTCTTATCTGGCAGTGTTTCTACAGCTGGGTGCCCTTCCTAACGCCAACCACTCCGAGAGTGATGGAATAGAAAATTAAACATGTGAGTGAGGGAGAGAAGGAATCGGGAAAAATTTTTATGCAGATTGGCAGGTGAGTGAGGGAAGGGAAACGGAGATGTGCAAGGGGTGGGGGGAAGAAAGCTAGGCAGCGAGGGAGGGGATTTTGTCTGAGAATGTGTGCATCATCAATGCATTCCTGTGTAGCACATGCACATTTGTTGCCATAATGTCTAAAAACTAGATTATTCAGTGGCTTCCTTGTTTGTTTGTAATAATAATGATTATTAATGTAAACCCAAGGCCATGTGTGTTGCAGAAATAACAGCCAGTTTTCCCTCAAATCGTATCCTACCATCTTGGACAATACAGTATTATGTTACAAAAGATGGGCTGGTCCTGGCCAGAACACCAACTTAATTAGGTTCGACCGGAAACTATAAACAACCATTCTACTTATATATATATATATATAATATATATATATATATATATATATATATATATATATATATATACAAACACATATATATATACATGAGTAAGCGCATAAATGCAGAACAAGGTGGAAAAAATAGGACTCGAATACTGGAGGTAGAGTAATAGGCTTTTTTAAAAATTTATTTTTAGCTTTAATAAAAAAGTATGACATATATATGACTACATTGTTCAGGTGTCGTGTTTTTTAAGGTAGAGATGATTTGAGAGGAGCTTTCCATGCTGGCATGGGTTGGACGGTTTGACTGAGGACTGCACCAGGCTTCAGTCTGATCTGGCTATGTTTCTACAGCTGGATGCCTTTGGTAACGCCAAACACTCTGGGAGTGTAGTGGGTGCCTTTTACGTGCCTTCGGCACGGGGGCCAATCAGGCGGCACTGGCATCGTCCACGCTCAAACGGTGCTTTTTACGTGCCACCGGCACGGGGGACAATCAGGCGGCACTGGCATCGTCCACGCTCAAACGGTGCTTTTTACGTCCCATTGGCACGGGGGCCAATCAGGCGGCACTAATTTTGGTAAGTCAAACGATCACAGAAATGGATAGGAAAATTTATATCTGCTGAAACGAAACAATAAAATTTGTTTCGTTTCAGCAAATAGGTCAACCGTTCCAAGGTTCGCAACTCTTAACATTTTGTAGTTTCATTAATTCCCTTGAATTTTTAATTATTTTTATTTTCTGATATTTTACTTGTTCGATTGAGACAGTTTTCTTTTGTCTTTTCATGCACTTTTGTATTTCACATTATTTCCATTTTCGTTCCGTGCTGCACTGCAGACCGATTCATCCTTAGAAGGTTCCAGTAACAACTTAGGGACAATGCGCTCATATAAGAATTAATATTTATTTTATATACTCTTTACTTGTTTTAGTCATTTTTGACTGTGGCCTTGCTGGAGCACCGCTGAAAGCTATGAGGAGTGATAAATAGTTAGAGTGGTACTAATGATAATTATAATAGTGGTAATGATGATAATAGTGCTGTTAATGATGATGATGATTATAGTGGTTCTCATGAGGTTGATGATAGTGATGTTAATGATGAAATTAATGAGTTTAGTAGTAGTGTTGATGATGATGATGATTATATTAATGCTGCTGCTGATGATGGCAGGACTGCTGCTACTGTTGCTGCTGATAATAGAAGTACTAATGATAAAAAAAGAAAATGGTAACGATTATCTTTCTTCCTGTATCCAATTCTTGATTTATTTTCTTCCTTATTCTTTGATATTCTAGCCAGGCAAAGACGATCTCGTCACACGATATTTGTAAATTTTGAGGACAAGACAATTCCGTCAGAATCGATGAGTGGTGCCGAAGCGACCCTGCGAGCCAAAGTAAAGAATCCAAACCTTGAACAAAAGCTTCGAGAGGTTAGTGAAAAATCCCCAGCATCTGGAAGATTTTTATCATTTGCCCCACCCACCTCATCACATAAACTCAGCATCCCTATTCTCTCTTTTATATTCCCCTTGTCCTTTGAGGGTTTTCCCTCACCGTCTCTTTCTGTCTCTTTCCAACTGGAGAATTCCTGTATCTCCTCTTCAACAAGACACTTGTTCCTGTTCGTCTATCATGCTTTAACCCCTTAACACCAATACTCTACCCTTATTCAGTCGATCGGTCTTGTCATGTGAGGTACTTGGTGATCTCACTAGTGCCTGTGCCACTTAAAAAAGTATCCAGTACACTCTGTGAAGTGGTTGGCATTAAGAAGGGCATCCAATTGTAGAAGCCATGCCAAAGCAGACATTGGAGCTTGGCACCGTTCTTTGGCTTGTTGGTTCCTATTGAATCATCTAACCCATGCCAGTATGGAATACAGAAGGTAAATGATGGTGAGATGATGATGATAATCCTAGGAGCTGGCTGGTCTTGTGCCCCTCCCCCATAGGCATTCCCGAACCACTTGTGATTGTTCTCCTCAGCCATGTTTTGTCCAACCACTTGGAACCCACACTAATCACTACACCCAGTCCTTCCTCCCCAGAATACTGGTCTTCTGGAACTCCTTCCTGCCAGATAGTTTATACTGAATATGTTAACAACACCAATCTTGCTGGTTCCAAAGTGCTTGCAGAAACCATGGGCTCTTCTTCAAGGCGGCGAGCTGGCAGAAACGTTAGCATGCCAGACGAAATGTGTAGCTATATCTCGTCTGCCGTTACGTTGTGAGTTCAAATCCCGCCGAGGTCGACTTTGCCTTTCATCGTTTCGGCGTCGATAAATTAAGTACCAGTTATGCACTGGGGTCGATGTAGTCGACTTAATCCGTTTGTCTGTCCTTGTTTGTCTCCTCTGTGTATAGCCCCTCGTGGGTAGTAAAGAAATAGGTATTTCATCTGCCGTTACGTTCTGAGTTCAAATTCCGCTAAGGTTGACTTACTTCACACATCTCTCTCACCATTGCTCTCTTGGTCCTTCTCAAAATTGCCGTCTCTCCCTCAGACACCATGTCTCACGCCCATACAGCATTGCCACTCTCACACAACACTGCAACTCTATGGAGTAATTCATTTGAAGAAACACTGAGGCATATCTGTCAACTTCATAAGGTCTATGGGAGAAATGCATCTCAGGGCTAAAGCTTTGTTAATTATACAGCGCTCTTTTTGTCTAGCAACCAGCTAACACTTGCACAGACACACACACACATACTCTCTCACTCTCTCTTTCTCACACACTCATACCCTCCCATGCAACATGCTTCTGTTTACCAAATTTCATTCATGAAATATTGGTCCACTTGAGCTTATAGTAGAAAATCTTGTCAAGGTTGCCTCATAAGAACTTGTTTTGCACTCCAGTATTTGCAGATTCAATCCCCCCAGCGCAACACCTTGGCCAAGTCTCTTGAGTTGACCTATACCTTGTGAGTGGCATTTGGTCAATTGAAATTGTGTAGAAGCCTACTGACTATGACGGTGTGTGGCCTTGTTTATGTTTGGCTACTTGATAAATATAGATAGTGGAGGCACAATGGCCCAGTGGTTAGGGCAGTGGTCTCGCGGTCATAGGATCGCGGTTTCGATTCCCAGACCGGGCGTTGTGAGTGTTTATTGAGCAAAAACACCTAAAAGCTCCGCGAGGCTCTGGCAGGGGACGGCAGTGATCCCTGCTGTACTCTTTCACCACAACTTTCTCTCACTCTTACTTCCTGTTTCTGTTGTACCTGTATTTCAAAGGGCTGGCCTTGTCACTCTCTGTGTCACACTGAATATCCCTGAGAACTACATTAAGGGTACACGTGTCTGTGGAGTGCTCAGCCACTTACACGTTAATTTCACGAGCAGGCTGTTCCGTTGATTTGGATCAACCGGAACCCTCGTCGTCGTAACCGACGGAGTGCTTCCAAAATCCAAATATAGATTATTAAGATATGTACGGAGGTTGAAATGATCAACTAGAAGTTTCTTGACGGTGGGTGATGCACCATCATGCTATTGCCGAAAGACTGAAACCCATAAAGAATGCAGTGTGTGTGTATATTCTTATATTCTTTTACTTGTTTCAGTCATCTGACTGTGGCCATGCTGGAGCATCGCCCCAAAGGGTTTCAGTCAAACAAATCACCCTCAGGATTTACTTTTTAAGCCTCGTACTTATTCTATTGGTCTCTTTTGCTGAACCAGCAAGTTACGGGGACATAAATACACCAACACCGGTTGTCAAGTGGTGATGGGGTGGGGCAGACACAGACACAAAGACGCACACACATAGGGTATATACATATAGGACAGGCTTCTTTCAGTTTCCATCTACTAAATCCACTTCGGTCGGCCTGAAGCTATAGTAGAAGACACTTGGGACTGAACCTAGAGCCATGTGGTTGGGAAGCAAGCTTCTTACCACACTGTCATGCCTGCGCCTATGTATGAATGTGTGTGTATGTGCATCTATGCATATAATTGGTAGTGTGCTTGTGCATGTGAGAATGTGTGTAGTTGTCTGTGTGAGTTTGCATACGTATTTCTTCTTCCTTCTCCTCCTCCTCTTTTCCCACCCACCTCTTTATGTGTGATTTTCATTGTGGCCCTTTTTTCCATCTGCTGGCAGTTGTTCGATCAGAAACCGATTTGGTCAAGGAACGGCATTTGTGGTGCTATTGAGTGTCGGCGTGACACCTTGAAGTACGTACTCCCGCTGGTTGCCTATTACTTCATCACAGGACCTTGGCGCAGTCTGTGGGTAAAGTTTGGCTACGATCCTCGCAAAGACCCAGCAGCAAAGAAATATCAGATTGTTGACTTCAGAGTTCGACAGCGTAAGTATTGTTTCTCTTTTAGTTCTTGGTTTCAGTGTTGGGGTTGCAGCTATACTGGGACATAGCTTTCATGGGTTTAGTCCAACCATATTGCCTCTATTTGTGGAGCTACTAAGTTACAAGACATGAATGTAAACAGAGACACACTGACACACACACACATGTATGTATATATATAGCGGGGTGCTTTCATGTTATTTCCTTCTCCCAAATTTCACTCACTTTCTGTGCCGGTGGCATGTAAAAAGCACCCACTACACTCTCGGAGTGGTTGGCGATAGGAAGGGCATCCAGCTGTAGAAACACTGCCAGATCAGACTGGAGCCTGGTGCAGCCTCCTGGCTTCCCAGACCCCAGTCGAACTGTCCAACCCATGCTAGCATGGAAAGCGGACGTTAAACGATGATGATGATGAGGCTTTGGTTGATCAGGGCTGTGTCTTTTATATCTTAATTTGTTTCGGTCATTGAACTGTGTGACCATGCTGGTGCACTGCCCTGAAGGGCTTTGGTCAAACAAATGAACCCTGTTATTTATTTATTTATTTATTTATTTTTTTCAAGTCTGGCCCTTATTGTAGTTTATGGCGTGTGTCCTGATTGGAAGAAGAAGAAGAAGACAACAACAGCCAAACCACAACCATAGCAATAACAACAACAACCACAACAATAACTATCACCATAACAACAACCACAACCCCAACAACACCCACCACTTCAACAACCACCACAATAACATCAACCGCTTTTTGTAAAACTTACTCTCAGCACATTTATCATTGTCCTTAGGACATGTCCACCTAAAAACTGACTATTTTTCAGTATAAAATTTCTCTCTGTCCCCTTATAGGTGGTGGCAATGCTGGGTTTGACATCAAAGCAAAACGTAGCACCTTCAGTTATAAATTACCTACAGTAATCACCAAACAGACGGGTCAAGTTGCTACGATCAACCGGTCAGGACTGTTACCAGGGAAAGACCAACGAGAAACCACAACTCGTACAAAAGAAGAAGCAGAGGTTGGACACCATTTTACTTCTCTACTCTCTCTCTTTCTTTTTTTTTTTTTTTTTGAAATCTTATTTTACTTTTTATTTGTGTTAGTTGTGCAAGTCTGCAAATTTAAACATTTACATCAGTTGTTGGTACTGTTGTTGGTGAGCCTCATGTCAGCCCTAAACTAGCAAGCCTTTGATAAAAGGTGTTGGCCATGGGTCTGGTGTATGATGGATGATCTGGGCTAAATAGCAACAAGAGAATACTTCTGCATGCCAGTGGTGTTAAGAAGCACACTCTTCTACCATATGGTCTAGCGTTTAGTCCTACTATGCATCACCTTAATATAATGAAATTATTGTATACAGTGCTCAGTTGCACCACAACTTGTCAAAAGTGCATATAAAGCATATGCAGTAATGTACAAATGCCTGGAAAGTGAACAATGTATGAGTCAGATACATGCTAGTGTGTGTATGGAGGGGAGAAAATCAGGCGTAGTGTTGGCAAATCTCAGGAAGCATGGAAGTTTTGAAGGATCCTGTGCTCCGACAACTAACAACTGATGCCGGCAGTTTGTTCCAACTCTTAGCCTGAAAAAATGTTTCCGAAAGTCATGGGAGCTGTGCTGTTTTCTGACTCTGTAAACATGTCCACGGGTGTTAGACAGATGATGTTTGAAAAGGTGCTCAGAGTTATTGTTTGTAAGATGGTTAAGCAAGAGTCTTCTACTAAAGCCTTGGGAAGGCCAAAGTTCTGTGAGTGAATTTGGCAGGCGAAAACCCGTTGTTGGTGTTTCCCATTGAAGAAGGCTAAAGTGCCAAAAACACTGAATCTGAGAATCCTATAGTTTTTTCTCCATGATAACTGCATTGAATTTGCCTTCAGAAGTTGAAAAATGTTACAAACATATTCTAACTAATCTAAAGTTCATATACATATACGTGTGCACCAATCCAATCGTGGCCGTTGCCAGCCTCGCCTGGCACCTGTGCCGGTGGCACGTAAAAAGCACCCACTACACTCACGGAGTGGTTGGCGTTAGGAAGGGCATCCAGCTGTAGAAACACTGCCAGATCAGACTGGAGCCTGGTGCAGCCTTCTGGCTTCCCAGATCCCCGGTCGAACTGTCCAACCCATGCTAGCATGGAAAACGGACGTTAAACAATGATGATGTGTGTATGTGTGAGTATGTGTTTGTCCCCTTCACTGTTTGACAACAGAAGGTTGATAGTGGCAGTGAAAATTGCTGGACAAGTAGGTTGTCTCTGTCCTAGCCTAGAGGGGCAGCTTGAGAGTGTTGGGATCTCTAATATGGTATGGACAGGAATTTTGTAGAGACATCCTAGCATCCCTTTTATGTCATGTCTGTTTTATCAGAGACGAGCACATTTTAGGATAGAATAACAGACACACAAATGATTGTCAAACTGGACAATGTAGTTCCTGGACTGGAACATCCTTTGTCAGAGGTCGACTGGCTCAAGGCTATATAACAACCACAACAGTCAATGTTAATGTTACCTGACTAACTTTTAATTGGCATTTCTATCCAGATGGGAACGGAAGTCTCCACAGGTCTTTGACCAGTAATTTCCCACCAGCATTCTTAGCTAATTGGCCTAATTAGTAATTTTCTTGTTCTTAGTCTTTACATTGTATGTTTTCAGTAACAATATTTTACTTATGTAATGGGTCAGTCTGACCAATAGATACGTGCAATGACAGAGGCATATTTGACAGACAGATGCATGGATGTCGACACTCAGTCTGACGGATACACATCTATGCATGTAGCTCTCCCACCTCTCTCACTCTTCCTTTCTCTTTATATATGTGTGTGTGTGTGTGTGTGTGTGTATCATCATCATCATCATCACCATCATCATTATTTGACGCTCATTTGCTATGTTGGCATGGTTTGGATAGTTTGAATGAAAACGGAAGATTGGAGAGGCAGAAAGGGCATCAGGCCATAGAAAATCTACAAATTCTGTTTGATCCTTACATGAAGATGATATGATGTTTATATATATATATATATATATATAAATATATAAGATATATATATAAAGGGTAAAGACCACCTTCGGTCATGAACGACCATGTGAGATTGCACCTAGAATGTTCTCTTCTGAGGCACAAGTCTGGGCAAAGTTGTTTATGGAAGACCAGCAGTTGCCCATGCCTACCGGCCTCCCCTCTCCACGCCACCAGTGTTATCCAAGGGAAAGGCAAAGGGGCCGATACAGCTTGGTACCTGTGACGTCGCAACTCATTTCTACAGCTGAGTGAACTGGAGCAACATGAAATAAAGTGTCTTGCTCAAGAACACAACACAAGCTGAAGGCAGCCTTTAACTTTCTCTGTCCTAAAGGATTTTCAATCCAATATTTACATGTTATTTCTTATAACTTTATGTGTGTGCTTCAACATAGACAGACATGTATATAGAGACAGGTGTGTGTGTGTGTATATATATATATATATCATCATCATCATCATCATCGTTTAACGTCCGCTTTCCATGCTAGCATGGGTTGGACGGTTCAACTGGGGTCTGGGAAGCCCAAAGGCTGCACCAGGCCAGTCAGATCTGGCAGTGTTTCTACAGCTGGATGCCCTTCCTAACGCCAACCACTCCATGAGTGTAGTGGGTGCTTTTTACGTGCCACCGGCACAGGTGCCAGACGAGGCTGGCGAACGGCCACGCTCGGATGGTGTTTTTTATATGCCACCGGCACAGGGGCCAGGCGAGGCTGGCACGGCCACGATCGGATGGTGTTTGTTATATATATATATATATATATATATAGAGAGAGAGAGAGAGAGAGACTGATATAGAAAAACAGGTTGGTAATGAAAAATAAGACAGATTGATAGCAATAAATACAAATAGATATAGGATAAAGAATGTAAGAAATAGATAGGTATATAGGTGGGACATATAGGTAGATAGATAGACAGACATAGATAACTAGACGGATAGAGAGATAGAGAGATAGGTAGATGCTTTGGTAGATAGATGTAGAAAGGCAGACTGAAAATTACAGGTAGATAGATGGAGGTAAATAAATGGGGAGAGAGAGAGAAAGAGAGAGGGTGTAAGAAACTTCTCAGTCAGACATTAATTCATTTTGTCCCCCCCCACCCACCCGCACTCCCCATCCTCCTCCTCTTCTTTCCCTGATAATGTGTTTATTTACATACATATGTATGAGTCAGATGAGAGAACTAGGCTTATGACCTGTTGGAATGCGTGCATGTCTGTATGTGCAAATGTGTGCATGACCCCCATGTGTCACCGTTACTGGTTGCCGCTTGTATGTGTATATTCTTTATTAAGTTAATCCTACCTTCCTCTCTCCCTTCCTCCATCAGAGCCTATGAAACCTGCTTGCATTCCTTTTTATTTTCTCTCTCTCTCTCTGACTAGTGACACCACCTCCTACCACTAATACTTCTTACTGTTTCCTTCTCTCTTACCCTCCCTCCTAACCCTTTGTCTCTCTCTCTCTCTCTCATTCTGTCTCTCTCTAATCCTAGTTTGTATAATCCTTCAAAACCAGTTGAAATAAAAAATTAAAAAAATTTTTCTTTGGAAAAGGATTCTCAGAAGTCTCCTGTTCCTGCCAGAAACATGAGATTTCCCTTCTTCTTTTCAGCATTAGATATATTCCAATGTTTGAATAATTTGTGTTTATGTTTGGTTTTGTGGGTGGGTTGGTTTGTTTGCATATAAAGTGAATGATGAGTTGACTTCTGATTGATCCATTACACACACACACATATGTGTATATATATATATATACATGCATGTATATCTCTGTGTGTGTGTGTGTATATATATATATATATATATAATCTCATCACAATAGAGTATGCCATCTATTGCAAGTTTCAGATCACCAGGAAGGGTGCTTTCAGAATAATTGTTCCACTAATAACCCTGAATCCAAACAACTGTGTGTGCGTGTGTGTGTGTGTGTGTGTGTGTATGTGTGTGTTTGTGTGTGTGTGTGTGTGATGATATGCAATGTTGTACATGAATATCATTCTTTCCCAATCTTCTGCAAAACCATGTCCGGTTCTGGGGAAATTTTATTTTGCTTGGAAACCAGTTAGGGATTGAACTTGAAGCTATTTGATTGCAAAGCAAGCTGCTGAACCACAACTAATAACAACGATTGTCTTTTTACTATGGCCTCTGTTTCTTAAAATCATTGTCAAAACTACACCTGTTTGTCTATATATATCCATGTGTCTTTCCATTTATCCGTCTGTCTATATATTCATTTGTTTTTCCAGAGTACTTATAAGTTCCGAGCCCATATCCTACCACCATTTCGTCAGATGTTCTACCAGATTTGCGACATAGTAGACGATGATGTACAATCTTTACTTAACCAAAACAATGGACAGGTTTGTGTTGTTGATGCATTTTCCTCTGTAAACCACACCCAGGGCACTTGAAATATTCTCTTCTCAAAACCACTATTGATCAAAAAAAAATGCTTAGACACACATGAGATACCACAAATGTGTGATTAAAGGAATTCACTTTAAATTGTGGTCAAACCTTCAAATCCTAGTCATGAGCTCAAATGTTCTGTAATCAGTAAACTTTTGTCTGGATTGGGTCATTTTACAATTTTCTATGCATTTCAGTTTTGTTTTATGGCTTACGTGCCACCTGCACAGGAGGAGCCAGTCCCGTGGCACCGGCAACGACCACACTCGGAGAAAATCTAGTGTGCACATGATCTTTTTACAGGTCCCTGAAACTAGGCAGGGAAAGGAAAGAAGAAACTACCGTTCATGGATTTTTCTTGAATAGGGGCTTCTTCCAAATGCGTACTCATTATTCTAAGTTGTCCTTCATTCTCATGGGGTCGTACTTGTTAAAGGGGTTTTGGTTTATAGTGGCTTTGTTGTTCATATTATATCATATATCAGGTTGGAGAGCTGGCAGAATCATTCGCAACGTGGGGCAAAATGCTTTGCGACATTTTGTTGTCCG
Organism: Octopus sinensis; assembly: GCF_006345805.1. NCBI lineage: Eukaryota > Metazoa > Mollusca > Cephalopoda > Octopoda > Octopodidae > Octopus > Octopus sinensis. Next base: position 4,148,788 of record NC_043017.1, on the reverse strand, counting down.
CCTTCATGTTTTGAGTTCAAAGACTTCGTCTTTCATCTTTTCAGGGTTGATAAAAGAAGTACCAAATGAGCACTGCCATTGATTTACCTCTCTCCTGAAATTGCTGGCCTTGTGCCAAAATTCGAAACGTATAATATATCGTGCATTGCTATTGTGTGATAGTTCTTCACATTCACAGGGGTTCTAATTCTGCTAGGGTAAAACTTATTTAAAGATATTTAGCTTATTGAGGTTTTGTTGCACACACACACATGCATACACATATGCACACACACATACATACACTCACAAAATGAGCCTTGACACAAGTCTGTAGTCTAGTGGTTAGGGTGACACATTCACAACCACCAGATCTTGGGTTCGATTCGTGGACTGTGTAGCATGTTGTGTTCTTGAGTAAAACATTTTATTTCACATTGCCGTAGTACTGTGTGGGAACCAGCATTCCAAAAAAAATAGATCCGTTTCCTCTGTGTGTCATAAAAAAGAAAAAAAAATGGCCACTTAAAGAGGTTGAGGTAGGGTTTGCACTGCGACCTCATAAAACCCTCACTAGCAACGACTACCCGAAAAAAGATCCACAGGTTGGAAGGTTGTTGCTGGTGTGGTGCAAAGGTGTCATCCCATGTTTCACACACAAGCCATCGATAGACTTTGAGGCTGTGGTAGAAGATACTTGCCTAAGGAGCCTGATACTCACTGAAACCAAATCCCCAGAAAATCATTCTTAGCGAGAAAGCGATGCTTTGCAGCCTCTGATAAAGCTTTTTCTTAGATCAGAGAAGAATATGAAAAAAAAGGCCAAGATGACATGAGCTCCCCCACCCCATTCCCTTACACCCTGCTTAGATTTGAACGGAGATCATAGAAAAGACTATATAACCATAAGATATTTCTGCCAACTCACTGTCACCGGTGTCACAACTATTGCCGACCAAAATATTCTCATGACCTCAGTGCTTCTATCTGTGAGTCATACCAGAGAGAAAAAAAAGAAAGAGAGAGAGAGAGAGAGTAGTAGTAGTAGTAGTAGTAGTAGTGGGAGTTTTATCCCATTGTGAGCTTTTACTCAAAAAATCACTGTTTTGTGGCTATCTTTCCAGGGTGCTAAACTGGAGAGACAAGGGAGGTTCCTTCACACACACACATACACACACCACCCACCCAACTATTTTATATATGTATATATATATATATATATATATATATACGTGTGTGTATATGTATGTGTGTGTGTGTATATATATATATATATATATATATATATATATATATATGTATGTATATATATATACGTGTGTGTATGTGCATAACTCTCGGTATGTATGTACATTATATATATATACACACACACACATACATACATACATATATATATATGCACACACACACAGATATGTGAATATATGTGTGTGTGCATGTGTATATGTGAATGTGGCCTGGTTTCTGTAATATATTATTCCCACACTTCCCTCCCTTAACCATCACCTGTCCACTTGTTGGTACCACCACCACCACAACCACCTCCATCGCTGCAGCCCACCCGCATGCCCACCTACCCCACTAGCCGAGCAACCCAAACGCCACCTATGTCTCCAGACTTCCAACGTACTGCCCAAATTTGGTAGTGAGTGATTGCGAGAATAACAGGACAGACAGGGCTGGACGAAGCTGGGAAGGACCGACCTGCTTGCTCCTTCGTTTTGGCCGAAAATGCATGAGGATATGCACACACACACACACATGCACACATGCACACACTTACATAAGTAGATATGCACACACACACATTCATATAAAAATATTGTTTTCTGTGGCAGTTCAAGAAGTGTAGGAACAACATGAAAATTGTTAATGACACAAAAAATACAGGACAGGCAAGTTAAGCAGTTTTGAAGGTAGACAATAGCCGTGTGTGGGTGTAGAAAGAGAAATACATACACACTACATCTATACATACCTATGTACATATGTATGTACAGATACGTGTGTGTGTGTGTGTATAGTTTTCTTTAGGATATATCTAAGCTTTCTCCTTTGTAGAGTCCAAGCCAGCCGCTGACAAAGTGACAAGGCTCTTTTGTTTAAATTAAGACAGTCTGATGGGTTTTAATGCATATCTGAATCGATTGTTGATTCATCATCATCGTCATCATTGTTTAACGTCCGCTTTCCATGCTAGCATGGGTTGGACGAATGACTGAGGGCTGGCGAACCAGATGGCTGCACCAGGCTCCAATCTTGATCTGGCTAGGTTTCTACAGCTGGATGCCTTTCCCAACGCCAACCACTCCGAGAGTGTAGCGGGTGCTTTTTACGCACCACCGGCACGAGGGCCAGTCAGGCAGTACTGGCAACGGTCACGGAAAAATTGTGTTTTTTTTTACGTGTCACCTGCACACCGGCACAAGTGTCAGTAAGATGACGCTGGTAGTAATGCGACGCTGGTAGGGGTAAGGCGATTAATATGTGCTTTCTATCCTGGCGTGGGGTTCGACCAGTTGTCAGGGTCGCAGTCATCCTGCATTGGGAGCCAATGCCTGACTGTTATGACTGATGCTTACATGCATCAGTTTACTAATACATGTGTGGGTGTGGCTGTGTGGTAAGAAGTTTGCTTCCCAAACACATGGTCCCCGGTTCAATCCCTTTGCACGGCACTTTGGGCTAGTGTTTTTAACATTCGTTACCTTCGTGGATTATGTTTGACAATATAGTATTTGCTAAGATAATATATTCACATCCAAACTTTTATATCGCCCATGTCTGTGAGAAACAAGTCCTTTCTCTAGTTATATATATATGTATGGTGGTTTTACTACATAAATATATTGTGGGAAATATTCAATAAGCTATGAAATTTTAAGAGTGTAATTAACACACATTTTTAAGACAATATTTGTCACTGATACAAATGTAACTGGATTAAATATGGTGTGTGTACATGTATACAACTTCTGTATGTGTGGGGATGTAAATGTCAGTGTCAGTTCTTATTTGTGTGCTACATGAGTATGTCTATGTAACTGTGTGTGTGTGTGTGTGTGTGTGTGTGTGTGTATGTGTATATGTGTGAATTTACATATAAATATATATGTAGGTGTGTGCATATTTGTGCATATATATATATATATATTTATATATAATACAAATAGGAAAATGGTGAAACAAATTTAGTTTGTTCATCAACTTTCGGATATTAGAATGTTGGATTATTTATTCATTTAATTTGTGTTATAAAATTAATTATTTGAGGAATATCTATTGCTAATACGTGTATATGTATGAATTATCTATGCAATATTTGGAGTATTGCTAGTCTAAGTGAATGCATTTAAGTATAGTATATTAATCCCTCAAAATGAATACTGTTGGAAAAATGGAGATAATACGGATTGATTCCTCACTAAAAGATATAATCGACTTAATCCGTTTGTCTGTCCTTGTTTGTCTGTCCTTGTTTGTCCTCTCTGTGTTTAGCTCCTTGTGGGTAGTAAAGAAATAGGTATTTTGTCTGCTGTTATGTTCTGAGTTCAAATTCTGCCGAGGTCGACTATGCCTTTCAGCCTTTCAGGGTTGATTAAATAAATACCTGTTATGCACTGGGGTCGATGTAGTCGACTTAATCCCTTTGTCTATCTATGTTTGTCCCCTCTATGTTTAGCCCTCTGTGAACAATAAAGAAATATATATATGTGTGTGTGTGTTGTATGAGTTTTTCTGCCTGTGTTTGTGTAAAATGGATTGTGTCTGTTTTATGTCAAATTAGTGCTTAGGCATTTTAAAATTAGTAATGAATAAAATAAATAGTTGGGTTGATGTGATTGTCTAAAAATCTCTGAATGCAGTATCCCATATGGCTGTAGTCCAGGGCTGATAAAATAAGTGCCATTTGAGCTCTGGCATCATTGACCTTGTGCCAAAATTTGAGACCAATATAAGAATAAAATGTGCATGAATCCCTTCCCACATATATGTGTGTGTATATATATATATATATATATATATATAATATATATATATATATGTGTGTGTGTGTGTGTGTGTGTAATTCTTTTATCACCTTTGCCTTTATTTCAATTAATTTTGAAAATAATTAACAATTTATTAAAATAACATGGTTCTTGTTAAGCAGGTGCTTGAAGCAATTCAACATGAAATTTTGCAGGAAATGTCTTAATTTTTGATTGAGGTTACTCTAAAGCAGGTACTTTATATGATGCAACCTGGATTGGTCTCGGGGAGGTTATTATGAAGAGGTTTAAAAGAAAACTAAAATACACAATGCAAATGGAAAGAAGTATTTATACAAAAGAATTTTGAAAGAAATTTCTTTTTTTTTATTTGAATGCAAATTAGGTTTTCTAAACTTTGAAGACTATTTAAATTCATACCGTTTGCCCAATCGAATTGTTTCCTTTAGTTCACTTCTGAGAAAACAGAAATGTATAGCTTGACATGCTATCATCTTATTTTATCTTTGTAAATGTTCATGGTTGTTGATTTAAGCTTCACAAGACCCTTCCCCCGCCGGTAATAGGACATCCCACACACACGCACTCTCATGTATGTTGTTGGGATAAACTGTCCTTTGTTACATATCTTTTATGTTTTTTTTACCTTGTAAAGATATTATTTTAACACGTTTAAGTGCATCTTTTATAAGTTTTTGATTTTATTTGAATCGCCATTTAAAAAAAATATATATATTTTATAAGCATTTGTATATTTTTCTTTGGCTTCATTGAACTTTTATATTCTTACTGGAACAAATTGCTAGCTGAACCAATTAATGCTATACTACAACTACTACTACTACTACTACTCCTACTTATTATTATTATTATTATTATTATTATTATTAAGGTGGTGCGCTGGCAGAATTGATAGCACACCACGGCATTTTGTCTGTCTTTATGTTCTGAGTTCAAATTCTGCTGAGGTCAACTTTGCCTTTCATCCTCTCAGGTCAATAAATTAAGTACCAGTGAAACACTTGGGTTGATGTAATTGACTAGTCTCTTCCTGCCAAATTTCAGGCCTTGTGCCTTTAGGAGAAAGGATTATTATTACTTCTGCTTTAGCAAAGGCAGAGGTATTGTTTTCAGTCATGTTTGTTTGTTTGTTCGTGGCCAAGATATCTCGAGAACCACTGGATGGAATGAGATGAAACTTTCAGGGACGCTTGATCTTGTAACTAGCACAAACTAATTAGATTTTGGGATCACTCCGGTACCAAACAAGGATTCTGGATTATTTTCCCTGTTTTTTTTTTTACTTAATTTTTGAGAGCACTCGGGTTCATTTTTAGTATTCTCGTTTGTCAGAGCAGTCAAGTTCATTTCAGATCTCATTTCAAAAATCATCTCCGGCTAATTGTTGAGAGGATGTTGGTGTTGCCTTGGCGAAGGTTTGCGCTCTCTGAGTGCTCTTGTTATTATTGTTAAAGTAGCAAGCTTGCAGAATTGTTAGCACGCTGGATGAAATGCTTAGTGGTATTTCTTTTGTGACTATGTTCAGAGTTCAAATTCCACCAAGATCGACTTTGCCTTTCATCCTTTTGGGGGTCAATAAATTAAGTACCAGTTGAACACTGGGGTCAATGTGATCAACTAATCCCCTCTCCCCAAATTGCTACCCTTGTAGCAAAATTTGAAACCATTATTATTATTAATTATTATTATTATTGGTAAGCAGCAAGCTTGCAGAATTGTTAGAGCACTGGAAAAATGCTTTGTAGAATTTGTTCCAGTTCTTTACATTCTGAGTTCATGTCCTGCTGAGGTCAAGTTTACTGTTCAATCTTTTGAAGTCAGTAACATAAAACACCCAGAGAAATACTGCAGTTGTTTCTCAAGGGAGATTGCATCCATGGTACCCCATCCGGGCACGAAGCCAAACCATATCTCATCTGGGTCTACTATGTCATGGATCAGTTGTTCTGTGACTCTTGGTGATCTTCATAACCTGATCAAGTAGTTTGGTTCCTTTATAGTTGCCACTCTTTAAGGTGCGCACACACACACACACAGACACAGACACACACACACACACAAGCAGACTATGTGCATGTAAATAGTAACATACAGAAAACGGGGTTGATATCCACACACTAGCCTATACTGGGGCTAATACCCCACATTGTACTACATTCGCTATTGGGTTGGAATGAGGAGCCCTCCACTGACCCTGATCTTTGGTTTTGTGTCACATTTCACAGCACTTTTATTTGGTGTGTGTGTGTATGAATGTGTTAGTTGAAGGAGGCATTTATTAAAAAAGGGATACAAGTAGATCCTTGCTGAATTAATTTGTGTTACTTTATTATGTATTAATTTGTAAAACTGTGGGAGGATGTGACCCCTTTGTGCTTGAGTGCAACAGGAAACTTGCTCTCCTTTCAAGGTACATTTTAGGTACTACATACCTGGATTACTTACTTAGTGGAAAAATGCGTGGCTAAAAACACATAAATATTTATCAGGTAAGGAAATGTTCATTCAAATTAGATTTAGCTTTCTTTACTTAACCTGAAGTGTATCATTACTCAAAATATTTTGTTGGGAAATGTCCATACACACTGTAGGTGCAGTATGGCTTAACCCTTTCATTACATTGTTTCTTTCAATTACTTTAACCCTTCAGTGTTCAGATTATTCTATCAAACATAATGCTTATTGATTCCCATTGATTTGAATTAATCATGCATTCTCTCATATCTTCAAGATCTTGATGGTGTAATTACTTAATGTAGAATAACATTGTAGGGTAGGTGTGAGAGCCTGGATCTGGTCAGTTTGAACATAAAACAGATTAAATATTTTGGCCGGATATGGCTGGTTTAAATACTAAAGGGTTAAATATAACAAGGAAATTAGTAAAATAACTTAGTCATCATTCAGCTAGTGTTAGGAACATAAATTGTGACTAAGGTTTGGTGGAAGATTTTAATTCCAAATTTATGAAAACAAGACATTTGTACTACAGAGCTAGAGCCGGTTTCAGCTGGGTTGGTCACGAAAGGGTTAAAGATGAATAAATGAATGAATATCATATATTATATATCAATCCATGCCAGCATAAAACATGGGTGTTAAATGATGATGATGATTGTTAATGATGATGATATTCTGATATATATATTTTGGAGTAGTACTTGTTTGACAAGTAACTAGGTTTTAGACTGTGTCTTTTAATATGAGGCAATTTGCACAGTAAAAAAGAAAACACAGTCATTTTACCCATTTAATATGTAACACAAAAACATTTTACACTCACTTTTATAGCTATTTCTTAATAGTACAGTCAAGAATAAAAAGTCCAAAAAGTTCTGACGTACTTCTATGATTTGATCATTAATGCAAAACCAATGTACTTCAAAATCAATCTCATGAATCCCATGGCTGTACTTATCACTGACTCAGCTACTTTACAGAAACGTGTCATTTCTCATTGAATACACAGAGAGAGAGAGAGAGAGAGAGACAAATAGATAGGTGGATGGATGGATAAATGGGTAGATAGAGAGAGAGAGAGAAGTAGATAGAAAGAAAGAGAGGAGAGAGATAGACAGATACAGACCAATAAATAGATACACAGACAGACAGATAGGTAGATAGACAGACAGACAGACAGACAGAAAGATAGTAGTGAAGGCGCATGGCTCAATGGTTAGAGCATCGGGCTCACAATCATGAGGTAGTGAGTTTGATTCCTGGACTGGGCTGTGTGTTGTGTTCTTGAGCAAGACACTTTATTTACGTTGCTCCAGTTCACTCAGCTGTAGAAATGAGTTGCAGCATCACTGGTGCCAAGCTGTATCGGCCCCTTGCCTTTCCCTAGGAAAACATCGATGACATGGAGAGGAGAGGCTGGTATGCATGGGCGACTGCTGGTCTTGCATAAACAACTATGCCCAGACTTGTGCCTCAGAAGGGGACTTTCTAGGTGCAATCTCATGGTCGTTCATGACCGAAGGGGGTCTTTACCCATTTATATATCATCATCATTTAGCTTCCACTTTTCCTTGCTTGGGATAGACAGATTTTTGTTGAGGCAGATAGTCTACAGCTAGACGCCCTTCTTCCTGTTGCCAACCCTCCCCTTTTTCTGAGCAAGCTAATATTTCCCCATGGACAGCAGACATGTTTTTCACAGAAAGCTGGAAATGAACAACACCGCTTATATGACAGTGATGCTCTTTTACAACCATCATGTGATGTCTTGAGAAAGGCAAACACACACACACACACACACACACACATATAAACATTCAGTCTCTGTCTACCAAATCCATTCACAAGACTTTGGTCTGTTCAGGGATACCATAGACACAGTGGTTTTCAGCTGGGGTCCATATGGTCACTGGAGGCCCATATAAGATTTTGGGGTGTCCACATAAGCAAAACAGTAAATCAAGGATCCTCACTACTATTTGAAGGCTGCATGAAAAAGTTTTGCTTTAGATGTATTCAATGCAAGAAACAGCTGGGTTTCTTTCTCTAAAGTTTTGCATATTTTAACATGTCTCCAATCATTGAAACATGTTCTCTCAAAGTATGTTATTGCAAACCTATACAAAATTAGTTTGTAAACATGAAATGGCTATGGGAGGGAAGGTCCACAAAAGCACCATCTGAATGTGGCCGATGCCAGCGCTGCCTTGGCTGGCTTCCATGCCGGTGGCAAGTTAAAAGCACCAACCAATCGTGGCCGATGCCAGACCCCTCTGGCACCTGTGCAGGTGGCACGTAAAAAGCACCCACTACACTCGCGGAGTGGTTGGCGTTAGGAAGGGCATCCAGCCGTAGAAACACTGCCTGATCAGACTGGAGCCTGGTGCTGCCCCTGGCTTCCCAGACCCCGGTCGAACCGTCCAACCCGTGCTTGCGCGGAAAACGGACGTTAAACGATGATGATGATGATGATGATGATGATGATTAAACGGATTCATATGTAAAAAAAATGGTTGGGAACCACTGCCATTGAACATGCACTGGGATTGAACACCAGAACGTGTAATTGAGAAGCAGGTTTCTCAACCACACAGCTACATCTGTACCAGTGTGTGTATGTGTTATGCCTCTGTAACTTAGTGGTTCGGCAAAAGTGGCCCACAGAATAAATGTACCTAGCTCTAAAAAGAATAAGTACTGGGGTTGACTTGTTCATCTGAACCCTTCAAGTCAGTGCCCCAGCATGGCCGTACAGTCCAATAACTAAGTGTGCATATGTGTGTGTGTGGGTACATGTACATTTTACATGTGTCCATATATATATATATACATATATATAGGAAGGGCATCCAGCTGTAGAAACATTGCCAGATAAGACTGGAGCCTGGTGCAGCCTCCTGGCTTCCCAGACCCCGGTCGAACTGTCCAACCCATGCTAGCATGGAGAACGGACGTTAAACGATGATGATGATATATATATATATATATATATATACGAAAATATTCCTTCACACACACAAAGTTAAACTTATATAATACAGTAATAGTACTAGTAGTAGTAGTAGAAGAGGTGGTGGTGACGTACTATCTATAACAGAACCAGGGAAGGTAGTGTGTGTGGGGCAGGGGGTGGTTGTACTGGTACTGGTGGCCGTGGTAGTGTGAAGGCCCGGAATGCAGAATAGCAACATTCTAATTTCACACCCACACACGTGGCACACCCACTGCACAGAGAGAGAGAGAGAGAGAGAAAACGCTAAAGAAAACCAAACACCTTAAAGAAAATTACTCTCCTTCTCTCTCTCTCTCTCTCTCTCTCTGTCCATTGATATATCTGTGTGTGTGTATATATATATATATATACACACACACACATATATATGCATATATGTAATAGACACACGTGTGTGTGTGTATGGATATATTGTTGCTGTTTTGTTTGTAGTGGTGGTGGTGGTATCAGTGAGGTCACAGCTATAAAACCTTCTGCCCCCTAAGCCTCCGTACCTCCCTACCCACAACACAGGTGTAAGCAGCAAGTCTAAGGGAGAGCAGTTGTAATAGTGTGTGTATGTGTGTGTGCGTGAGAAAGAGACAGAGAGAGAGAGAAGGAGCACATTTATTATCATGTGTATGTATGTATATATGTATGTATATATATATATATATATATATGTATATATATGTGTGTATATATACCTGTTTACCTAATTTTTCTCATGGTTAAATACACACACACACGCATGCATACACACATTCCCAAAACAAGGGTTCCATAAATTAAAATGCACGCTGCCACGCCACAGAGTGCAGGACACTGGTGAAATGTGAAACCCTTCCCGGGGGGGGGGGGTGAGTGACACCTACTTACCTACCTGTGTATAGACTTACCTACCTACCTATCAACCAAACTTCCTTCCTCCCTGCCTTCCATCCAAAGTGACTAAAACTTTCGCTGACAATACAATCTCTTTAAATATATATATATCATTACATCATACAACAAGGGAACAAGGACGTTATTTTGTTTGGGAAAAGGGATGTGGTTGTTTTTAACCCTAGGTTACCTATATTCACCAGCTTGCCAGTAGCAACCATTTCATATCCTAGTGGTATTTAGGACTACATTGTCTAAGGCACCCCTTTCTTATTTAATACAACATGGTGTCAAGGGAAAGAGATTTGGTTGCTGTTTTTAACAGGCTTAAGTGACTACATAGAGGTTCTCACAATGTGACCCTATAGTTGGGGGTAGTCCCTGTTTTGGAATCAGTCCCACCTCCTTTCCTTTCTGTAGCCAAGGCACATATTTTATGTCTGCGCAGAGAAGAGACAAAGAACAGGTAATACATCTCATGCTCCCTTGCAAACCAATCTTTTAATTCTTCCTTAACCCACTTCTTGCTCCTCTTCCCTCTTACCAAGGGATGGGAGCCAACATAAACCTGATACAGGAAAAGGGGGTGAGGGCACATTTTTTTAAGAACCTTTCCACTACCTGTTTTCTTGGTTTCTATGCTATTTATGGTTTAGAGAGAAGTGGAGGGGCAGCATCCATGACCTGTTTTTGGCAGAGCCTTCAGAGGTTAGTAGGGGCTAAAGGCAATGGAAATTGTAAATCATGAGTTTACTGTTACCACTTCAATCCCTGCTAGCCATCAGTGGGTGTAGAGTGGACCTGCCAGCAAATGATATGCTATCAGCGCTATTGCAAGGTAGGCAGGTGGGCTTAATTCACTGGGTTATAAATGGTGATAGACTTTTGTCAGAGTTCCACCCCTCATATTACATGTACCACTCTAACAGACAGTTGCATAGGCTAAGGGAAAGGAGCTTGTAGACTTTATAGAAGGTCACTTAACCTACTAGAAATAGAGACGAAATTTTCCTAAAATTACAATCGAAGAGTCCTGTGCTGATGCCACATAAAATGCACTCTTGTCGGTGGTTCGTTAAAAGTACCCAGCACATGCTGTAAAGTGGTTGGTATTAGGAAAGGATTCAAGCCATAGAAACCAAGTAAAAATCAGACTGGAACCTAGTGCAGCTTCCCAGCTCTAGTCAAACCGTCCAACCCATGCTAGCATGAAAAACAGCTGTTAAAGGATGGTGGTGGTGGTGGTGATGATGATGTTTAGCCCTGAGTTAGCTATTATGAATGGGTAGTTCCATGATCAAAGCTGTTTCAACCATGATCATCTTGACATTTTGTATATTGGGTATTACACTGCTTAATAAACCTTTCTTTGTTTAAAATGGTAGGGTGAGATTTGAGGGAAATTTGGCTGCTATTTCTTAAAAGATCAAGTGACTGTATAGACACTATCTAGAAACCATGGAGTAAGATTTCAAGTTAGGAATCCATAGGGAGCATTTCAGTACTTTTTGACAGGTTTGGTTCTTGGATTGCTGGTGCCCTTAAAAGTTTTCATTAGGAGTAAAGTCAGGAAACGTAAAAGAAAGGTATTATCACAATTTATTATATGTGGCTGTTTGGTTAAGAAGCTTGCTTTGCAGCTATGGGATTTGGGGTTCAGTCCCACTGCATACCACCTTGGGCAAGTGTTTTCTACTATAGCCCTGGGCTGACTAATACCCTCTGAGTAAATTTGGTGGATGAAAACTGTAGACGCCTATTAGATATGTGTGTGTGTGTGTGTGTGTATCTTTATGTTTGTCCCCTTCCTCTCACTGCTCAACAACCAGTGTTTGTTTGTTTATGTCCCTATAAACAGTTTGGCAGTTTGGCGAAAGAGTTTCGCAGTTTGGCGAAAGAGGCTGATAGAATAGGTACTAGACTTTGAAAAAAATAAGTACTGGAGATGATTTGTTTGACTAAACACTTCAAGACGGTGCCCCAGAATGGCCACAGTGCAATGGCTGAAGAACAAGTAAAAGATAGGAATACAGTGATTGTTTTATTTTCGTCTTCCACCCACGGTGCCACCCAAGTATGGGTGATGTCTGCATTGCCAGTTCTTTCAACCAACCCAGCTTGTTGTGGCCAATTTATTTCAGTACCCATGATATATTGTTTACGCTTGAGAAAGGCCCTCACCCGTTGCACAATCTCATTCCACTCCCTTACAGTTTTAAGTTATTGTCAATAAGTTACAAGTTGCTAATTATTTATATTATTGTCTCGCCTTCTTGGCTACATTGATGTAGTTGAAGTTTATTGCTTAAACTCGAGACCACATTACGAATATACACACACACACACACCTCATACGCACATTAATATAAACACTTACAGACACAGACTTATACACATTTTCGTATGTGTATATACATACCTTGGCACTCGCTCTTCATTGACACAGTTGTGGGTGGGTCTCTCTCGCTTCAGTAACCATATATATTTCATTTTCTCACACATACCTCCTCCTCCACTATCCAGTTGTATGGTAAGAGAAATAGAAGAAATATTTGAACTTTTTCAAGTGTTTAACCTTTCAAAGGTATGGAAGTGTTTACTAGAAATAATTTATTGTACAGATTAGTCCTTGATCTTTGACACAACTCACCTCAGAGCACTGGGGTTTGTGTGATCAAAGAAAATATTGTCTCGGTGTTGTATTTAGTGGCTGATTGATGGTAGATAACTGAAATACTAGTCTGACACCTAATCCACTTATTTTCTCATCCAGGCTTCTACTCTGCAATGAAATCTGCTGAAATACTCATAAAATATTAAGCATTTATGCAAACAATTTTATGACTCCCTAAACCTTTCTCCACTAGAGGGCAGTATATAAAGACTGATGGCAATATCATTGTTTTAAGAGTGTAATATAGTGCCATGTTATTGTTGTTGGTGGTGGTGGTGGTAATCAATGCCCAAGGTGTCACGCAGTGGGATTGAACCTGAAACCCTGTGATTGAGCAACAAGCTTCTTACCACACAGCCACTTCAAAATATCAAGTTTGTACCATAGAAGTAGGGGTGGTTTTAGGCAGGTTGGTATCCAAGGGGTCGAGGCATTGAATTGGCAGAACTGTTGGAGTGTGGAATAAAATATCTAGCAGTAGTTGTTTTGGCGTTCTGCACTCTGAGTTCAAATCCTGCTGAGGTCAACTTTGCTTTTCACCTTTCAGGGACATCACTCTGTTTTATTTATACTCTTGGTCACATTTACCTTGAAAAGACAGCGTTGGGTAGAGAGGACTCTACTTGCAAGGGACAAGGCAATATCACTAGTGATGGTGCCATGGAAAAATGTATCCAGTAAAATGTATCCTTGTGAAGGGATTGGTGCTAGGAATGGCATCTAACCATAGAAACTATGCCAAAAATGGAACATTACAGGTGAGACATGATCTGATTGGGAACTCAGTTGATTAAACTACGGAATGGTCATTATAAAAAATGATAGAGAATCCACCAGAATATTTACAAACCCTTATCCATTTTCTGAAAGTTGGAATGATATGGGTTTGAGAGAGATTTTGCTTCTATTTCTAGCAGGTGGCCTGTTGTAGCCACATTGTACAGCCATTTAATCCTGATGGTTCTGTTAGTTTTACTGCTTTTGAGAGGGTTAACTGCTGTTGGTATACTAACAGTGTTTATTGCCTGTATCAATTTAGATGAAGCCCTTATTTTCTTTTTTTTTTTTCGTTTTGCTCAAGTCTTATGACCTTTTGAAAAAAAAGGGGAGAAAAATGAAATAATGATCTGAGATTTCCACATTGGCTAATGCCATACCCTTACCCCGCAGCCTCCTTTCCATTCTATCACCCCATTCAATCTCTTGTTTACTTCATCAAATGACTAGGAACGGCTATCATAACTGCTACCGCCACCGCGACCCTCTCTATCACCACCACCACAACCACCGCCAACACCACTACCACTATTACTACTACCACCACCACCATGATAATCTTCAGCATCACCATAATCTTCTAACCATCACCACCATGATTACTCTTCTCTTCACTTCCATACACCTTCATCTTCTCTTTTCTACCATTTTACCATTATCTACTATTACTACTACTACTACACACATATACATACACATGTGCACACACCACACACACACACATACCTACTAACACACTGTCCTCCTCTTCATTGTTGCCCCTCTTTATCCAGATGACATGATTCTCTCATCCTGTCCACTCCATCTGACATTTAGTTGTTTTTATGGATTGGCAGAATGGGTAGAGAATATCATGTTAAGCAAAATGCTCTACCTATGTCTGTGTTTATATATGTATATATATATATATTTATTAATATACGCATATGTGTGTGTGTGTATGTATGTATATATATAGATAGATATGTGCATGTATGTACTTATATATATATAAAATTGTGTATGTATATATATATGTGTGTAGTTATATATGTATATATATCTATAAATGCATACATACATATGTATGTATGCATATAATTTTATGTATATTTATGTGTATATATATGCATATGTAAAAAGCACCATCCGATCGTGGCCATTTGCCAGCCTCGCCTGGCCTCCGATCGTGGCTGTTTGCCAGCCTCGCCTGGCCTCCGTGCCGGTGGCACATAAAAAGCACCATCCGATCGTGGCCGTTTGCCAGCCTCGCCTGGCCTCCGTGCTGGTGGCACGTAAAAAGCACCATCCGATAATGGCCGTTTGCCAGCCTCGTCTGACACCTGTGCTGGTGGCACGTAAAAAGCACCCACTACACTCATGGAGTGGTTGGCGTTAGGAAGGGCATCCAGCCGTAGAAACATTGCCAGATCAGACTGGGCCTGGTGCAGCCTTCTGGCTTCCCAGACCCCAGTTGCACCATCCAACCCATGCCAGCATGGAAAACGGACGCTAAATGATGATGATGATTAATATTTATATAGGTGTATATATGTATATATATGTATTTGTATATATATATATATATATATATATATATATATATATATTATATATATATATATAAAAGTATAAAATGGGACAAGAACACAAAACATCCAGAAGACGATACCTCTATATTGAAGCAGTAGGTTTAAAGAGAAGTTGCAATGATCTAAATCAGCTAATAGTAAAAATACAAATAGTTTGCTAAGTGGTATAAGTTACTTTGTCATGAGCAAGGAGGGAGGTTTAATATTTTGGGCAGAAAACTCTTCATCATCTGAGAATCCCCTGTTGTTATTCCCTGGAGAAACATCAGCTCTATTTAGTGTTTTTTTGTAGCTTGTTACTTTATATATTGTCATTTTGTATATATTGGACTACATGGCCCAATATTACATCCTTGTGTCTGTGTTGCTTACGAACCACATGGTTTTGGGTTCAGTCTCACTGCATGGCACCTTGGGCAAGTGTCTTCTACTATAGCCTCGGGCCGACCAAAGCCTTGTGAGTGGATTTGGTAGACAGAAACTGAAAAAAACCCGTCGTGTATATATATATATATATGTATAAATATATATGTATGTATGCATGTGTATATGTTTGTGTCTGTGTTTGTCCCCCCAACATCGCTTGACAACCGATGCCGGTGTGTTTACGTCCCCGTGAGATAGCGGTTCGGCAAAAGAGACCATTAGAATAAGTACTAGGCTTACAAAGAATAAGTCCTGGGGTCGATTTGCCCGACTTAAGGCGGTGCTCCAGCATGGCCACAGTCACATGACTGAAACAAGTAAAAGAGTAAAAGGAGTAATCATCCTGCATGAATCTAGAACAATGCTTCTCAATGATTTTTTGCCTATGGACCTCCTTAATTCCTATTTTAATCAACTGGACCCCTTAGCCATTTGATATTTAAGAAAAAAAGCCCATTTTATTTTTATAACTAAATATTATCAGCCCCCCTCCCCCCAGTCCCAGGTCATTATCGATCCTGGTTGAAAACCTCTGATCTGCAACTATCTTATCCAATATGTCCTCCTCTGTTGTCATTTAGTTCTGGATTAATCCTGTTTGAGTAGACATATGATCAAACGTATTCCAGCCATGACTATCCCATCTTATTTTTTTAGACATAGTATATTTAGGAGTAGACTATCCAATGTTTTCCTCTTGTGGTGGTTATGTAACCTCAGGTCAACTCTATTCAAAAAGACCTTTGATCAGAAGTGATTTCAGCCATGACCATCCAACCTCATATTCAGATATAGTGAGGCTCATCATTATCCAATATGTTGTAGCCATTTGCTAGATTGTGGACTAATTATCTGTGAGGTGCCACTCAGCAGCAGATGCAGTGGAGGCGCAATGGCCCAATGGTTAGGGCAGTGGACTCGCGGTTGGAGGATCGTGGTTTCGATTCCCTGACCGGGCGTCGTGTGTGTTTATTGAGTGAAAACACCTAAAGCTCCACGAGGCTCCGGCAGGGGGTGGTGGCGACCCCTGTTGTACTCTTTCGCTCCAACTTTCTCTCACTCTTTCTTCCAGTTTCTTGTCCCTGACTTCCTACGCAACCGCTGAGCCTGGATGTGCATTCATCCATCTGTTGATGCTCTTGGTGTCGGGGGTTGACCTGCTTTCTCTTCTGTGGGTCTTACGAATAGCAAAGGACCATGGTTCGGACCGGACCGCTCATCAGCAGCAGATGCAGCTCATTTTTAGTTGAGTGGAAATAAGGTACCACTTTGTCAAGGAATCAAACCCTTGACTATCTGATCGTGAGTCCCAAGCAAACCCCCTATGTCACACAAGTTCACCTCTGTGGTGTATCCAGAACACCACTATCCAACATGTCTTCTCTTTTAATAAGACCCTACGGTGGTGTGTGATTTACGGAATGAATTTCACTGTTATTTCTAGCAAATCAAATCTCCATGTCAATCCTCTGTTATTCGCTCATGGTGCTGTGTAGTGGTGACCCAGTTAAGCTTGTCAGGTGAGCCATCTAATGAGCCAGGTAAGATAATGAATTCATTATACTGCTGTTGCTCTCTCTCCCTGTTCACCCAACCAGAAACTACAGACTGCTTTACTTCTTTTAAAATTATATTTCAGCTGATTCATTGCATTTTTTTTTTCATTTCTTTCTTCTGTTTTCATTGTCATTATAATTACTCACACACACACACACACACACACACACACCACACACACACACACACACACACACAGAGAAGTGTTTGAATGTATATTTAGATGTGTATGCTTATCTGTCTGCCTGTATATGTGTGTGTGTGTGTGCTTACATATGCTCATATGGGACACATGGTGTCCCAAAAAGCGTATACACACACATTCAATGATTATAAAGTCAGTGTTTATTAAAATGTGTTCAAAATTTACTAAAATCCACAAAATTAAATTTTTTTAATGAATGCTTGTTTTCAAACCGATGACCGTTCTGGTCCAGGCTCTGCTAAGAACATGAAGCAATGGAACCGCAGACATCAAGAAATGTGTTGTTTCTTCATGTACTCATGTACTCTTGTACTCACTTGCTTTTAAGGTCTACCCTCAATTCATTGACCATTGACAGTTTTATAATATAAACTTCATCTTTTAAACATCTCCATAAAAATGTCTAATGGTGCGAGATCTGATCAATGTGGAGGGTATTCTACTGAACTTTTTTGTCCGGTCCACATGTTTGGAAAAATCTCATCAAGGTGGCCCCTTGCAGTTACTATGATAGTGTGGTGGTGCTCCATCTTGCTGGAAATAAAACTCCACATCTTCAAAGTCCTCTTGAATGACAGATTATTGCAGCAAGTTCAAGTAGATGGGTCTAGTTAATCCCTTTGATGATAAGCTGCCAATGCTGTACAAGTAACTCCTGGTATATTCGCATGATGTTCTGCTGTAATATATGGATTCTCAGATCCTCAACAGATGCAATTGTGGAAGTTAGGTTGAGCCTTTTGATTTAAATGTAGCCTCATCACTCCAAACAATCTTTGTTTGAAAGTGTGCATCTATGCATTTTGACAAGTGCTACTTGCAAAACCCCACTTTTCAGTCCAGATTATCTTCAGTGATGATCCTTTTGCATGCAGCCATGGCTATGTGATTAAGGAGTTTGCTTCTCAACCACATGGTTTTGGGTTCTGTCTAATTGCTTGGCACTTTAGGTAAGTGTCTTTTACAACAATCTTGGGTCAAACAAAGGCTTTTTAACCCTTTAGTGTTCAGATTATTCCATCAAACATAATGCCTATTGATTCCCATTGATTTGAATTAATCATGCAGTATTTCATATCTTCAAGATCTTGATGGTGTAATTACTTAATGTAGAATAACATTGTGGGGTAGGTGTGAGGGCCTGGATCTGGTCAGTTTGAACATAAAACAGACTAGTTATTTTGGCCAGATATGGCTGGGTTAATGGAGAAGCCCATCATGTGTATGTGTGTGTGTGTGTGTGTGTACCTGTGCCTCAGCACTGCTTGATAACTGGTGTTTGTTTATATTCTTGATACCTAGCAGTTTGGCAAAAGAGGCCAATAGAATAAACACCAGACTTAAAAAAAGAAAAAGAAAAGAAGTAATGGGGCTGAATGGTTTGAATAAACCCTTCAAGGTTCAGCATGGCTGCAGTCCACTGACTGAAACAAGTAATATAAAAAGGATGTATATATGTATATATATTCTTTAAATGAAGAAATTATATATCCATCAATGCAGTGTGGCTGTGTGGTAAGAAGCTTGCTTCCCGACCACATGGTTCTAGGTTCAGTCCCACTGCGTGACACCTTGGGCAAGTGTCATCTACTACAGCTTCAGGCTGACCAAAGCCTTGTGAGTGGATTTGATAGACAGAAACTGATAGAGGCCCATCATATATATATGTGTGTGTGTATGTATATGTTTGTGTGTCTGTGTTTGTCTCCCCACCACCACTTAACCAATGTTGGTGTGTTTACATCCCCGTAACTTAGCAGTTCAGCAAAAGAGACTGATAGAATAAGTATTGGGCTTAAAAAAAGAATAAGTCGTGGGGTTGATTTGTTCGATTAAATGTGATGCTCCAGCATGGCCGCAGTCAAATGACTGAAACAAGTAAAAGAATATCTTTTTTTTATTACTTGTTTCAGTCAGTGGATATATATATATATATATATATATATATATATATATATATAGTGGCTGTGTGGTAAGTAGCTTGTTTACCAACCACATGGTTCCGGGTTCAGTCCCACTGCTTGGCACCTTTGGCAAGTGTCTTCTACTATAGCCTCGGGCCGACCAAAGCCTTGTGAGTGGATTTAGTAGACAGAAACTGAAAGAAGCCCGTCATATATATGTATATATATATATATATATATATATGTATGTGTGTGTGTTTGTGTGTCTGTGTTTGTCCCACTAGCATTGCTTGACAACCGATGCTGGTGTGTTTATGTCCCCGTCACTTAGCGGTTCAGCAAAAGAGACTGATAGAATAAGTACTGGGCTTACAAAGAATAAGTCCCAGGGTCGAGTTGCTCGATTAAAGGCGGTGCTCCAGCATGGCCGCAGTCAAATGACTGTAACATGTAAAAGAGTATATATATATATCATTGTCATCATCATTTAACATCTGTTTTCCATGCTGGCATGGGTTGGTTGGTTTGACAGGAGTGGCCAAGTCCAGAGCCACACCAGGTTCCATAACCTGGTTTTGGCTTGGTTCCTATAGCCGGATGCCCTTCCTAACACCAACCACTTTACAGACTGTACTAGGAGCTTTTTACGTGGCCCCAGGTACCACTACTTTTTACACATACACACTCACACACACCTGTGTGTATGTGTATGGCTGAAACTTTGAAGTCACTGTCAACAACATTCTTGTATTTTTTTATTTTTAAAAATTTTTATCTAGTTTCAGCTCACAAGCTGTGGCCATGCTGGGGCACCGCCATTTGGGATTCTGCAACAGTATAAAGGAATCCATCGGGATTAATGTAAAATTGGTTTTAGTGTAACTGAACATAAACAAACATTAATGTGTGTGTGTGTGTGTGTGTGTGTGTGTGTATGTGTGTAAGGTCCTCCCCCCCCCTGCAACAATGGATTCTCACTTAAATTCTCACCTGTTGCAGAGGTGCAGCAATGTGTACATGAGTGTACATGTGTGAGTGTTTCATTGGCCCAGGGGCCGGAGAGCGAGTGAAAGAAACAGAGAGAGAGAGAGTGAGTGAGTGAGTAGGTGTGTGCGTGTGTGTGTGGTGCAATTTGAACTGATTTTTGTCTTAAAATTTGTTTTATTTTTAAAAAAAGATTTCTTTTCTTCTATTTTTTTTCTTAGCATTGTTAGATTACCTGAAAAACAGGCCCTGCTACATGCATGCATATTATATATATATATATATATTTATGTGAGTGTATATACATACATTCACTCACACACACATATGCATACATACACATACACTTTCATGCACACACACACACACACATAGAAACAAACTAATAGAAACAAACTGTTTCTATTAGCAACCAGGTATTGCCACTGTTATTCCTGCCCCCACTGCCATCAGCAATGAACCCCCCCCCCCACTGCCGCCACCACCATCACCAACACCACCACCACATTACTACCACCAAAACAGCAACAACAGGGACCAGTACGGCTATCATCACTGCCACCACCACTATGCTATTACTGCCACCACTACCACCACCACCACCACCACCACCACCACCACCACCACCACCACCATCACCAACACCACCACCAAAACCACCACCACCACTACCACCACCACCACCAAAACCACCACCACCACCACATTACTACCACCAAAACAGCAACAACAGGGACCAGTATGGCTATCATCACTGCCACCACCATCATGCTATTACTGCCACCACTACCACCACCACCACCACCACCACCACCACCACCACTTATATTAAACCCACTGCCACCATTGTCCTTGCCATTACTATGTGTCATACCTACCATGCACTACACACCAGTGTGTGCGTGTGTGTGTGTGTGTGTGAAGTTTTGCTGGGGAAGTTTGTTTTTGGTCCCTCAGTGGCTGTGTCCCACTCCCCCTCCACTGTTTTTATGTAATCCGCTCCCTCTTCTGTTTTGCAATTTGCCTTTCAAATGTACTTACCTTACCCCCCCCCCCCCCCCCCCGTTACACAACCCTGGCTGGGAGTGGAGAGGCAGAATTGTTAGCATGTGTCGAACAGAAATATCTTCTGCTATTTAGTTTTGACTTTTTAAGTTCTGAGTTCAAATCCTGCCAAGGACTACTTTGCTTGTCATCCTTCCATGGGAGTGGGCAGTGAATTAAGGTACCTATTTCTTTACTACCCAAAAGGGGCTAAACACAGAGAGGACAAACAAGGACAGACAAACGGATTAAGTCGATTACATCGGCCCCAGTGCGTAACTGGTACTTATTTAATCGACCCCGAAAGGATGAAAGGCAAAGTCGACCTTGGTGGAATTTGAACTCAGAACATAACAGCAGACGAAATACCACTAAGCATTTCACCCGGCGTGCTAACGTTTCTGCCAGTGAAATAGAGTACCGGTTAAGTACTGGGGTCAGTTTAATCCACTGTTTTCCCTCCTTCTCCCTCAAAATTTCTGGCATTGTGCCTATATTAGAAATAATCGTTATTATAATTACGGTTATACTGAATATACTGAATAAAATCATAATTAACTGATCCTCCTGTATTTTCTTTTACCTAAAGTCAGGAACTTTTCAACACCCCTTTATATATAATCTTCCCCCCCCCCCCAACTGTGAAGTTTTGAAGATTGGGGTCATTAACTATGCACCTTCTCAAATTTGAACCCCTGTACCTATATTGGAAATGACTCAGGGTGTAAGACACGGTTCTTGGTGGTATTTTTAACTTCTAATTTAAATCTTGCTGAGCAGTTTCCACCTATCAAATCATGTTCGGCCCATGGCTATAGTAGAATATAATCGCCCAAGGTGCCATGCAGTGGGCTTGAACCTAAAAATCATGTGGCTGAAAAGCAAACTTTTAACCACACCACCATGCATCTATGCCTATAATTTCTATATATGTACCTGTGTGCATGTGTGTATATATGGCTTGACGAGTTCCAATGTCATCTTTGGTATGGTTTCTATGGTTGGATGCCCTTCCTAACACCAACCACTTTACAGAGTATGGTGGGTGTTTTTTTTTTGTGCCATTAGCACTAGTGAGGTTGCCATCTAACTTGCAAGACAAAAAACAACCTGGAAAAAAGAAAAGGGAAAAGATCCCTCTAATAAGAGGAGGTATTTGGGAACAATATATATATATATATATATAATTCTCTTTTTAAAGTATATAATTATAACTTTATAATTATATACTTAAAAATTGATTTTACTGATATGGTAGTTTTTTTATATGCTGGCCACTGATATAATCATTTTAATGATTATATCCTCATTTTATAAGTATATATATATATATGTGGAGGCGCAATGACCCAGTGGATAGGGCAGTGGACTTGCAGACCAGGTGTTGTGAGTGTTTATTGAACGAAAACACCTAAATTTCCATGAGGCTCCGGCAGGGGGTGGTGGCGAATCCTGCTGTACTCTTTCGCCACAACTTTCTTTCACTCTTTCTTCTGTTGGCCTGCTTGCTTAGCCAGCCAGGTGGCGTCATTGAAGGCTAAATCAATGTGAAGCGCATTGTGACCAGCGATGTGTAGCAACATCTGATAACCTGGTCGGTCACGGTGATATATATATATATATATATATATATATATATATATGCATGCAGAATAGCTCTAGACTGGAAGCTTTAGATTTAAACTTCCATGGTTTAGTCCAGGGCTTGAATAATTGATAAATTTTGTGCACCTTAGCTGCTGTATTCGCATTACCTTGTTGGCAAATATAAGCATATATTGGCAAGCTTGCAGCATCGTTACCGCATTGCATAAAGTGTTCGTCAGCATTTCTTCTGTTTTTTATATATTCTGAGTTCAAATGCTGCTGGGATCAAGTTTGCCTTTCATCATTCTGGGGTCGATGAAATAAGTATCAGTTTAGCACTGGGCTTGATGTAATTGATTAGTACCCCTCCCTTAAAAAATTTCAATCCTTGAGCTTGTAGGAGAAAGAGTTATTATTATTATTATTATTATTATTATTATTATTATTATTATTATTATTGAGTGGGAGAGCAGTGCATGTCATCAAAGTAACACTGGGGTAAAATATACGAAACCCAATACGCTTATCTTTACTACCCATCTGATAAGAGTACACTAAGCACATGCATCACAACCATATCTGCACGACATGGTGATCTCATATCAAGATAAACAGTGCATGACCTTGCAGGTGGGGCGCAGTTAGAATTTTCTTCTGGTCAAGTAGCCCATCCCGCTCAAAAGGTCCTTGAATAAGGATTGTTTAAGGATGTTGAATGAATCACCCATGTTTCCAAAGGTGAATTATTCAAACTCCAAAAATTCCTCTCAACACATGGCTATGATGCTCCCCCACTACTCCTGCTTGTGGTCAGAGATGCACATATCGTCAGCCACTAAGGGACATGCTCAACTGGTTAAGGTCAAACAACTGACAAGCAAGTCTGTGGTATTGAGCAGAATATTTGCTGTAGCCCATCTTTTATACCCAGACAAAACAATGTACATGATAACACTTCCAATCAGTTAAGATCAGAAGCCACGAGAGCCACTGCCTGGTACTACTACTACTACTACTACTACTACTACTACTACTACTACTACTACTACTATCATCATCATCTAAGATGGCAAGCTTGCAGAATCCTTAGCATGCTGGGCAAAATTCTCATCTGCATTTACATTCTGAGTTCAAATTCCACCTAGGTCGACTTTGCTTTTCATCCTTTCGGGGTCGATAAATTAAGTACCAGTGAAACATTGGGGTTGATGTAACCAACTAGACCCCTCCCTCCAAAATTCCAGGCCTTATACCTTTAGTGGAGAAGTTTATTATTATTATTATTATTATTATTATTATTATATTGCCTTTGCACAGCTTCTGACACTGGAGATGTACTACGGTGTCAGCTGTTCACTACCAGTGAACTAAGGTAACACCCCTTATTTTTCGAGCACCATCCTGAGTATTCGAGCGGTTCCAAGCAGTGCTGTTTTCTGCAAGTGCTCCACCCTTATTGCAGCCCCTATTTGTTCCACGTACTTCTCAAGATTTTTACTCACCATTCCCGGGGCTCCGACAGTTATTGCTACTGCCATCACCTTTTTCAGCGTCCACAACTGCTTATATTATTATTATTATTATTATTATCGTCATTATTTTTATTATTTATGCTATTATTTTGAATACCATACCATTGCTTCTACCACTACTACCACCGCCTCAACACACACACACACTACTACTACTACTACTACTACTGCTACTGCTACTACTACTACTACTCACCTTTATTGCAGTCAATTATATATACCTGTCTGGCCTACATTTCTGCTCAGTGATATCACCTGTTTGAATTTATGGTGAAGACTGGTTGGAGGGGGTATGGTGGTGGCGGTGGTGGTGGTGGCAACAACAACAACAACAACAATGCCGATGCCAATGAAGGTAATGATGATGATGATGATGGTGGTGGTGGTAGTAGCTGTTATGGTGATGATGATAGTGGTGGTGGTGGTGGTGGTAGTAGTAGTAGTAGTGGCTGTAGTTGTAGTAGTAGTCAATGATGGTGATGTTGTAGTTGTAGTGTTGGTTATTTGGGAGGTAAGGTGGTCGGTGGTAGCAGTGTGAGAAAAGAATGCCAAATTTTATTTCTTCTTCTAGGCTGTGTGTGTGTGTGTGTGTGTGTGTACCTATGCTGTGCTATTTATTGCTGTTGTTGTTGTTGTTGTCGTCCAATTTCTCTTCTGGTCTTGCACACTCTGCTGTGTATTCACCGGTTCCTATCTTGTTATTGTTCTTATATATCCATTATTTTTGGAAAAATTTCTGTTTTCTGTTTTTTTTTGTTTGTTTTTTGTTTTTCCATTTAAAAAAAAAAAATAAATGTAATTACTTTTATATGTGTATGCATGTGTAGTTGTCTCTGTGTATGTGTTTGTGTAAGTCTGTCTTTGTGTGTGTGTGTGTGTTCACATGAGTGTTTGTAGGTGTCTGTGTGCTTATAATGTGTGTTTGTGTTTGCATGTGTATATATATATATATATGTGTGTGTGTGTATTTATATGTATGTATGTTTATATGCGTATGTGTCATCCCTTCTTTCCTCCCCCACCCCTTCCGCTATACATTGTGTATACAGGTTTTTTTTTTTTTAAAGACTAACCTCATTAATATGCGACCAATCGCAGCAGATCTTGCGTAAGTCATCCCCACCACACCCTTTTCTTTCGGGGGGGGGGGTTTGTCCCTACACTGTCCCCTTCATCCATCAGTCATAACCACCATAATCATAATCATCCTCGTTGTTGTTAATTGCAACAGTTTCGTGCAAGCTCCTATACTGCACCATGAGATGCACCTCTGTATTTTTCAAGGATATTCGTTGTTTGTCTCTACTGTAGCATTGTGCTCAGATCCCTCAGTTTCTCTCTTTCTCTCTCGCCCTCCCTCCTTGCTCTCTATCTTTTTGCCTAGGGTGCAATATGGTGTGCGTCCATTGTGTTCGTCTGTTTCTAATGTATAGTTAGATTATGTGATTCATGTATTCAGTTCAGAGAACTGCCCCGCCCCCCCACCTCCTACCTTACATAAACTGTATACTGTGACTAGTAATCCCCTCTCTTTCTCTGTTGTTCTTGTTCTTGTTCTTGTTGCCTAGCCTCAGGTCATCCCTGATTGACTGGAACTATAATCAATGGCAGTGCATCCGTGACCCGTCTCATTTGTTTGTTCGTTTACAACAAATAAACAAACACCCTTCATTTATATTTCAGGTATTGTGTAATTTGAGTGGTAGTTGGGTACTATTTCTAGTGAATCAAAATGACAATGTAGATGCTCCCTTGCTCCCTCATTGCTGTCTTTCATTAGCAAAACAAGGTAGATGTGCTCAGTAGGATGTTGTAATCTACCTGTATCAGAAATTTTTAGATTGTATCAATGGAGATTGTTTGTAGTTGTGATCCCTGTGCCGGTGGCACGTAAAAAGCACCAATCCAATCGTGGCCGTTCGCCAGCCTTGCCTGGCTTCCGTGCCGGTGGCACGTAAAAAGCACCCACTACACTCTCGGAGTGGTTGGCGTTAGGAAGGGCATCCAGCTGTAGAAACACTGCCAGAGAAGACTGGAGCCTGGTGCAGCCTTCTGGCTTCCCAGATCCCTGGTCGAACCGTCCAACCCATGCTAGCCTGGAGAATGGACATTAAACGATGATGATGATGATGTAGGACTTCACTCTCCAAAACTTGGGCCATGAGGCTCTGTGTGCCTCCATTTGGCCCCATCTTAGCCAGGTTACCTTTGTACTACATTCCAACACACTTTCTGGTTCTAGATCAGTAGCATCTTGTCCTTTTCTTTTATCATCTCACAAGGCATCGGTCACCTTGGGGCTATAGTAGAAAACACTTGACCAAGGTGTCATACAGTGGGACTGAACCTGAAACCGTGTGGTTACAAAGCGAGCTTCTTAACTACACAGCCATGACAGTGCTTACACACACACACACACACACACACACACACAGAGTATTATTCATAAATATACATGCATACATGTACATGTGTATATGTACCATTCATACATACCTGGCTTCAGTCTGGTTAACAACAGGCTCCACTCCTATTCCATTGTTTAGTTCAGTATGCTATACAATTGCCTCACAACAAAATGCAAATGTCTAATTACATACATACACACACACACAATATATATATAAAATATAATATTTGTATTAATAATAATTAGCAGCAAAAAATTCATCAATTTGGTTGCATAAGAAATGGGGAAAAAAAGCCAACAAAAAACACCAAGCAACAATGGGCAAATGTCTACGTTTAATGAAAAGCCACTTTGACTGGCATCTCAGAAAATAGAGGCAGAAAAGTCAACAGTCTCCATTGAAACAATGGTTTCCTCGATGGGTGTGTGTGTGTGTGTATGTGTTTTCTTATTTAATTATTTCTTATTAATTTCGACTGGTCAACTGCTAAAATAGCAAGTTTGTGAAGGAAAGCATCTTGTTTGTTCATCCGTCTTTAAACCCTTTAGTGTTCACATTATCCTGCCAAATTGAGCGAAAACACCTAAAGCTCCACGAGGCTCTGGCAGGGGATGGTGGTGATCCCTGCTGTACTCTTTCACCACAACTTTCTCTCACTCTTAATTCCTGTTTCTGTTGTACCTGTATTTCAAAGGGCCGGCCTTGTCACTCTCTGTGTCATGCT
This sequence comes from Octopus sinensis, assembly GCF_006345805.1. Taxonomy (NCBI): domain Eukaryota; kingdom Metazoa; phylum Mollusca; class Cephalopoda; order Octopoda; family Octopodidae; genus Octopus; species Octopus sinensis. The sequence continues at coordinate 4,121,060 of NC_043017.1, read as the reverse complement.
GAATATCCCCGAGAACTACGTTAAGGGTACACGTGTCTGTGGAGTGCTCAGCCACTTACACGTTAATTTCACGAGCAGGCTGTTCTGTTAATTCGGATCAACCGGAACCCTCATTGTCGTAACCGACAGAGTGCTTCCAAAATTCTGCCAAAATTAATCCTTTTTTATCCACATTGCTTTGAACTAATCATTCATTAATCTTGTAGCTTTGAGATTTTGATGAGGTAGCTGTTACTTTTTACAACGATATTGTAGGGTTGGTGTGAGGGACCAGATCTGGCCAGTTTGACCATAAAACCGGCAGAATACTTTTGGCCGGATATGGCCGGTTTAAATGCTAAAGGGTTAAATCTTAAGGCCTTGCAGATTTTTATTGTTCCTAATGCTGTGATCATTTACAGTGTATGAATTAAGGGTTGCATTCTCTCCTCAAGAACTCAAGTGCAGCTGGACACGTTGACACATAATCTGTTGCTCTAATAATAATTAGTACAAAACTAAAAGTTTATCGTGAATGCTGGATTTGCGAATTCCTTATCATAGACTTTTGTAAAGTTCTATATTTAAGAGATTACGAATTATGTACATTATTTACAATATTTACATTCAAAGTAATATTTGTCCTCATCTTGTTTGTTGTTAACACAACGTTTCGGCTGATATATACTCTCCAGCCTTCATCAGGTGTCTTGAACACAAAACAGGTAGAACATTTATATGGGATGGATATGGCTGGTTTAAATGCTGAAGGGTTAAGGATAACTTCCTCTCTTCTTCCTTGGTGGTCCTAAAAATTAAATGGCATAGGCCCTGCCCTTCCTTCCCTGGAGAGTGGGGAGGAGCAACTAATAAAAAAAAAGTCATTCTAGTGCGGTGGTTCCCAACCCTTTTATTTAAACGAGTTTTCCTACAGACCCCTTTTAATATGCTTATCCTTATATATATATATGGCACGTAAAAAGCACCATCCGTCCGTGATCGTTTGCCAGCTCCGTCTGGCACCTGTGCAGGTGGCACGTAAAAAGCACCCACTACACTCACGGAGTGGTTGGCGTTAGGAAGGGCATCCAGCCGTAGAAACACTGCCAGATCAGACTGGGCCTGATGCAGCCTTCTGGCTTCACAGACCCCAGTTGAACCGTCCAACCCATGCTAGCATGGAAAGCAGACGCTAAATGATGATGATGATGATGATGATGATGATGATATATATATATATATATATATATATATATATATATTATGTGAAATAGAAAGATGAATAATCTTGTAGTAGATTAATCAAAAGTTTAACCGATACCTTAGTAGCAAAAATCACAGCAGTAAACAGCACGGTTGGAGGTACAACCATCTGGCGTTGCAACCGTGCGTTGGTGCGGATAATTGAAATTAAAACATTATTGGTGAATTGAAGAAATGGAGCTGAACGCAGATTGAACAGAAATCGTTTTATTTCATTCTACACGTGTTTCGAAAGGCACAAATTACCAAAATCCGATTGAATATGGGACCATATTGTGTCTTTCTCTTCAGGAAGAAAAAAGGAAATCCGTTGGAAAAACAAAAACAGAACAGAGGCGGAGCAAAATACAAATCGAACTGTGCTCCTAAGAGCCCATGGCGAAACTGTTTATCAGTGTATGTTGAGAACCGGTGGCTGAAGAATTCAACGGGTCAGGCATCGGTCAATCATGTGGGTGAGGGTGTATAGATGTTCTTTGTGACCGAGAATAAAGTTCTGACTATTTAAGGAATATTGGATGTTTTATAAGGGGCGAGAAAAAATCTACTTAGAGACGTGTGTGTGTGTATACTGTTCTATATATGTGTGTGTTGGCGTAGGGGTAGAAAACATTTCTTGTGTAGTGTGTTGGCGTAGGGGTAGAAAACATTTCTTGTGTACGTGTGTGCGTTTGATAGGGCAGAAGACAGTGCAACCTTGTGTCCGAACTCTTCCATATTTTGTTTGCCAGAGGCCAGATGGTAAACGGGCTCTTACAGTCGGCTTTTCGATCCCCATTGGCGGCGTTACACTTATCTGGCCTTTAAATGTTTATAAATAATACCGGCACCCATAGCCCTTGGTAACAAATTCTGAAATAGCCTTTAAGATATCTACGATTACCACTGCAAGGGGAATTACTCCGTAAGACAAACGGGGCTTGGTTTTCTCACAGCGGGGGTTTCCTTGACAAGGCAGGCTTAGATGAACACACACACACATAAAACATTATATATATATTTTTTATTTTTTTCTTTCTGCCACCCAACGGTTATCACGCAGTAGCCACTGACAGCCGAACGATCAAACGCACACACGTACACAAAAAATGTTTTCTACCCCTACGCCAACACACACATATATAGAACAGTATACACACACACACGTCTCTAAGTAGATTTTTTTCGCCCCTTATAAAACATCCAATATTCCTTAAATAGTCAGAACTTTATTCTCGGTCACAAAGAACATCTATACACCCTCACCCACATGATTGACCGATGCCTGACCCGTTGAATTCTTCAGCACCGGTTCTCAACATACGCTGATAAACAGTTTCGCCATGGGCTCTTAGGAGCACAGTTCGATTGTATTTTGCTCCGCCTCTGTTCTGTTTTTGTTTTTCCAACGGATTTCCTTTTTTCTTCCTGAAGAGAAAGACACCAATATGGTCCCATTATTCAATCGGATTTTGGAATTTGTGCCTTTCGAAACACGTGTAGAATGAAATAAAACGATTCTGTTCAATCTGCGTTCAGCTCCATTTCTTCAATTCACCAATAAGGTATATATATATATATATATATATATATATATGTGAAATTTTGAATTTAGTTCAAGGACCCCCAGCACTACTTTTGCGGACCACCAAGGGTCAGTGGACCCCAGATTGGGAACCACTGTTCTATTGGAAAAAATAAGTTGGAAATTATTCATGTGTTTTTGTGATTCAACCATTCAAAAATTGTTGCCAAGAAATGAATGTTTGGAGCATGAATTCCTTTAATCTTTCATGCGTCATTAATAACCACAACTTGAATTCCTCAAAACTGCTATCCATGTTTTTGTTGGTGTCAAATTTTACGACTTCAGCTGATAAAACATTTCGGCTCACCTTGTCATTTCTGTTCTAGAACCAATCCCTTTGAATATAATTTACTTTCTTATTTACGTAACGTTTGCCCACATTTCCCTGCATGGTCATTCATCTTGCTGGAAATGGCAGCCAAATTTTCCTTAATTTTCACTTTAATGGTTAGAAATTGGAGCCAAATCTCTCTCAAATTGCATCTTACCATTTAAAAATAACAACCAAATCTCTTTCAAATCACCCCTAATATTCTAGAAAAAGCAGTCAAATCTCTCTTAAATCACATTATACATTATAGAAATAGGTGTGAAATTTTGCTGAAATTAGCTTTACTATCTATAAATAGCAACCAAGTCCCCAGTGCCCCTCATGTCACACCTTATCAGGTAAATCTCCTTCGTACCACAACTTAACACCTTTTTTTTCTAAAAAAAAAAATGAAGGGTTCATTGGCTAATGTGGTCATAGTTGTACTGTGCCCAGGGAAAGAGTAGGATAAGCATCATTGGAATATTGATCATTCTGTGTTTACTCAGTCATTGCTAAACTGGCATTCCATCCGTTACGATGATGAGGGTTCCAGGTGATTTGATCTGTGGAACAGACTGTCACTTGAAATTAATGTGCAAGTGGCTGAGCACTCAACCAGTGTACACATGTACCCTTAATGTGGTTCTCAGGGAAATTCAATGCGACACAGAATGTGAGGAGGCTGGCCCTTTTGAAATACGGATACAATTCATTTTTGCCAGGTGAGTGAACTGGAGCAATGTGAAACAAAGCACCTTGCTCCAGAACACAACACAAAGCTGAATATTATAATTCACAACCTTACAATTGTGAGCCAAATACCCTAGACACCAAGACCACCAGCACCACCACCACCACCACTGCCGCCGCCACCACCACCGTGTTAAGCATGAATCAAAGGCCCAAAAGGGGGAGTTGCTATAGAATGGTCATTCTATCTGCTAAAAGTAACACTAAATTTCCATCCTCTCCAAATCACAAAAACGGGTGGTCTACATTTTGTAATGTGTGCAGCCTTCCAGTGTGCCAGCCCGGTCAAACCGTCCAGCCCATGACAGAATGGACAATGGACGTTAAATGATGATGATGATGATTTTTAAGTATACAAAAAGACATTATCACATCTAGAACATCTGTGAGCATAGATTTGCTAGATTTGGGCTGACCCGAGGCTCATTTACTTCTTATTTAAGCCCTTTGGAGTAAAGACCATTGCTGACTTTTCTCCATTGTTCTCGACTTTGAGCTGTCATTTCTACTTCTCTCCATTTGGACCCCTGCTTTTTCAGCCCTGCCTTAGTATTCTGTTTTCAGCTATTCCTTTAAGAATATCTGAAAAAATTTTTGATGCCCTATGCCATCTCTTACCTTGGTGGGAAGCCTTCCTCTCCCAGGGCTTGTTGGTTTTGAACCGCCACCGATGCATTTTTTTTACTAGGTAGGGGTATTGGCTCTATGCAAAATCATTTTTACCCCTGAGAAGAGGTGGTCCATATTAGTCTGGTCCCTGACCTGTTTAGTATTGGAGGCCCTGATCAGAAGCTTGCGCTATACTGGTTGAGTTATTAGGGTCCTTGTGGCACGCAAACCAGCACAACAATAAGGACCAGACCTTGGGGATAAACAGCAACCATTCTGTTAGACAGGAGGTAAGAATTAAAGTACAAACCACTGGAGCTCAGTTGGTTTAAAATGTCAAACTACTTTCTACCATTCCAAAAAAATCCCAAAAAACAAAAGGCCAGAGAGATTCAGTAATACATTTAGGAGTACACTGTACCTTTAATACATTTAGGAGTACACTGTACCTTTAATACATTTAGGAGTACACTGTACCTTCAATACATTTAGGAGTACACTGTACCTTTAATACATTTAGGAGTACACTGTACCTTTAATACATTTAGGAGTACACTGTACCTTCAATACATTTAGGAGTACACTGTACCTTTAATACATTTAGGAGTACACTGTACCTTTAATACATTTAGGAGTACACTGTACCTTTAATACATTTAGGAGTACACTGTACCTTTAATACATTTAGGAGTACACTGTACCTTTAATACATTTAGGAGTACACTGTACCTTCAATACATTTAGGAGTACACTGTACCTTAAAATGAATTGAAATAAAATAAAATAAAGGTTAACATGGTCATGGTTGGAATGCTTTTAGTCATAGGTCTGGTGAATCAGGGCTGACCCGGAGCAAGGTGCTTTTGAACAGATTGGAAAATTCTTTTAGGTGTTTGTTTTGCTCACCAAGTTGCACTGACAGCCCCCTTCTTGTCATTTTCCCACTGGAAAACGCAGTGAACCGATAATTAGCCTTTTGAAAACCTATAACTGACGTTATTAGTGTTCACAAATTGCAAGATATAAAATAAAATAAAATAAAATAAAAATAAAAAAACAACGACGACAACAACTTGTAAATGCTTCAAATTCTTTGGTGAAAACTCTCATTGTGGTTTAAAGATTTTTAATGTTTTGATATTTGAAATCTTTAAGTAGTTTGTTTATTTTCACCGCAGCTATTTCGGCACGTTACATTGCATAAATTTATACAAAACACAAAATACGAAAAAAAAAGAAAAAAAAGGAAAAAAAAGAAAGAGAAAAAAGTCCCTTCTACCCACTGTCTTCCTTCTACTAAAACCCTCCCTTCTTCCCCTGGCTATCTACCATTTCAGTTGTACGTGTGAACTTTGCACAAGTTGACACACCCTTTGAAATATGCATTGTTTAACTCTGTTGCACCACCACCATCTCCACCACCTCCACCACCACCACCACCACCACCACCGCCACCTCCACCTCAAAAGGTGGCGTGATCTCATGGCTGTAAACTAGAGTTTTCCATCGTCATTAGCGTAAACTTCTTTTGTAGGAGTAAGTGCAGCGTCTAAGCGTCTGTGTGTCTCTGCTGCCTGTCCTGCAAGGAACAGTAGCTAAATCTCCCTTTGTATCACACCTTACTGTCTTTCAGAAAGAAGGGTTCTGATTGGACTGTGTAGTCCTAAATAAACACAAAATCTGGGTAGCGACAGCTGAGTCACTTTTGAATCATAACTGTCCTTACTTGGTTTCGAGGTGAACTGGGGTTAAACAATAACTATATCATCATCATCACCATCACCATGATATGAGAACCACAAGCCAATGGAGGAACCTCCACATAGGTTGCTTGGCCTCCTAAAAATAGCAGTGATATCTATCCTTGAATCATACCCTATTCTATTAAAAACGGAAGATAACACTGCACAGTGTAGTCCTAGATGCACTTATGAACACGCACGCACACACACACACACACATGCACACACACACACACACACACACAATGATGGGCTTCTTTCAGTTTCCATCGACCAAATTCACTCATGTGGCTTTGGTTGGTTCAGTGCTATAGTCTTAAAAGACACTTGCCAAAGATGTCACACACTGGGCTTGAACTTGAAACCATGTGGACGGGAAGCCAAACTTCTTAACCACACGGCCATGCCTGCTCTCAGAAAAAAATACCATTTTATCAAATTACTGCGATTTCTTATGAACCAATTGCGACTGATTGTATTAGTTACTTGACCCGTCATATTGAAATAGCAGCTAAATCTTCCTCAAATCATTCACTATCATTTACAAAGTGAAACAGAGCATTGAACTATGTCATAAATGGAATGGTCATATTGGGAACATTTTTGAGGACTGACCTGGGAGTCAAACAGCAACAATGACTTGTAGATTTAGGGACAAAGAAGGAGCTTTTACTCAATAGAAATAGTAGCTAAATCTCCCAAATTATACTATACTGTCTAACAAAACGAAACGACGCATTGGTCAGTATTATATTGTTGGAGGGTCATAGTTGGAAGGTTTTTGAGGGCTTTTGAGTTATGGATGGAGCTTGTACTAAATCTGGTCCATTGGTACACTGTTTTGCAAACAAAAAGACAATAAAAAATCAACAAAACGAGCAAAAGTAAGATGGTCATGGGTGGAGTGCCTTTGATCGTAGCTCTTCTCAGAGCCAACTCAAGGCTAGACAACAACATTGAACCAGCACTACTAATACTTTGCTGACACCAGTACCACCGCCAGCACCACCAGCATCAGCACCAGCACTACCACCACCACCAACACCACCATCACCAACACAACAACAACAACAACAATTCAGGAAGGTCGTCTCAGTTCTTTCTCTTCCACATTTTTAACGAATTAAAAAGATTATCTTTGGTTCTGTTTGTCTTGTGAACCTCGTTTCTCTCCCCCTCTCACTTTCAAACCTACAGCTATATCTCCTTTTATGGCAGGTTGTAATTAAATAATTTAGTATTTAACCTAATAAAGAGATAGATTTTAAATAGTAAAGTAACTAATAATAATCCTTTCCACTCTAGGCACAAGGTCTGAAATTTGTGGGGAGGGGGTCCAGTTGATTAGATCGACCTCAGTACACAACTGGTACTTAATTTATCGATGCTGAAAGGATGAAAGGCAAAGTCAACCTCAGCGAAATTTGAACTCAGAACGTAGTGACAGGCGAAATACCGCTAAGCATTTCATCCAGCACGCTAATGATTCTGCCAGCTCACCGTCTAATGAAGTTGTTTGTTCTGTCTCGAGCCACGCCTGGCTCATAAGGACCGGTTTCCTGGTTTCTTTGGCATATAGGTTCCCCACCTGGACGGAACGCCAGTCCCTCGCAGGTGAGCTGCTAGATGCTGGAGGAAAGAGAGAGAAAGTTGTGGCGAAAGAGTCAGCAGAAGTTCGCCATTAATTTCTGCCAGAGCCGCGTGGAGCTTAGGTGTTTCGCTCATAAACACACAAATCGCCCTGTCTGAGATTCGAACCCACAACATGGGGCCTTCTGTGTGGTCATGTGACATGCTAGAAATAGCTGTCAAATATCACTCAAATAGTGCTCTATACATGAGGGGGTGATGAAAAGTTCCTGGCTTTGAGTAAAAGAAAATACAGGAAGATCAGTTAATTATGATTTTATTCAACATATTCTCGTCTCAGGGTCACACACTTATTGCAGTGGTCTTTCCATTTTTATGAGCCCTGTGAAAGAACTCAGAAGGTTTGGACTCCAATCTGGCCTTTTGCGATACCCTTAAAGCCAAGAACTTTTCAGCAACCCCCTGATGTACCAAAATACATGATGGTCACAGCTGGAATGCCTTTGGTTATAGTTCTGTTGGATCAGAACTGACCTGGGCCCATACAACATCTACCATAATCGTTGACTTCAAAGATAAGATTCACCCCTGGTTGCATTGTCTTTATGTGTTTTGTTTGATGTCATTGGGGTGATCCTCTTTGCTTGTTGTTTTTAGATTTAGATATAAACAACTCTTGAAGGGGTTTTGCCCACTCAATGCACTGACAATCTTGACTAAGCAGAGGTTTTTCAGCTTATTGTATTACATGTGAGGTTCTGTAGACTCTGTTGAAAGCTCATGTTTTGTATTAACTTGTAAACAGATAGTGTACTCGTACATATGTGAGTGCTAGTGTTACTTTGTGTGTGTGTGTGTACATGTATTAAAGTCAGTGTTTGTGTTATTGTCAGTGCACATGTATGTGTGCGTGCATGTCATTGTGAAAGAAAATCGAGAGGGCCAAAACTGGGTGGGGAGGTGAGTTGAGTTCATAGGCCATATTAAATACAACAGGGTTTTTTTCTCTTCCAGTATTTATTTTATAAGCAAGGAGTGGTTTTTGACATATTTTGTAATATTTAGAGGAAACCTCACAAAATATTGCTATTAAGATACATTATTTGATTAAAGGTGTGGGTCTCTCCCTTGTCTACCTACACATTATCTGTACGACAGGGAGCTATGAGCTAGATAGGTAAATAGGTAGGTAGGTAGATAGGTAGGTAGGTGGATAGATAGGTAAAGAGCGAGAGAAAAGAAACTGTCTCTGTAATTGCTTGACCTAGCAGAAACAGAAACCAAATCATGCCATACTGTTTTAAAAGAAAAAGTGAAATGGCATAATGTATTTAGGCCTACATTATCTACTGTCTGAATGTTTAAAGGTGTGGATTTTCTCTCTTTGTTTGCCAATACATTAAGCTAGAATTCAATAAAGGCCCATCCAAGGGGAACCCCCCTAAGGTTGCTTAACCTGAAAATCACTCCCTGCTGTCTTAACAAAAGAAAGGACACATTGGAGAATGTAGTGTTATGATATGTGTGAATAAAAAATTTTAAAAAGTAGGATGGTTACTACTGGGGTGTCTTTGAGCATAAGTCTTTTCAGATAAGGGCAGATCTCCAGCTAAACATCATCATCAACTACATCTACTACTATGGCAACTACTTGTCCTTCTTCAAATAGCAACCTTATTAGATCCTACTCTCTTAAAGTGGAAATGTACCTTGAGTAATGTAGTCTTGCATACACTAGATCAGAATAATAAGGATAGGATGGTTTTGGTCTTAGGTCAGCTAAGTCAGGCTACCACAAGGTTCAGTTCTTGTGGTGTGTTGCCTTGTATGTCCCAATGACCTTGAGAGCGATTTCAGTGGAGTGCAAGCTTCTGGCAGGGCCTCCCATGCTGGACAGGTCAAAGTAGAGCAACCAGACTAATATTGGCTTCAAATTTTGGCACAAGGCCAGCAATTTTGGGGGAGGAGTAAGTCAGTTACCTCGACCCCTGTGCTCAGCTGGTTCTTATTTTATCAACCCCAAAAGGATGAAAGGCAAAGTTGTCCTTTGTGGAATTTGAGCTCAGAACATAAGGATGGATGAAATGCCACTAACCATTTTGCTCCTCATGCTAGCAGTTCTACTGGCTCACCACCTTAGAGCAGCCATACTAATGTGGACCACTTCTTCCCAGGGGTTTGCATAGGGCCAACACACCTATTTAGAAAAACAGTGAAGTTAGAGAAGTACTGGTGGTAATTCAAAATCAGCAGGACTTGGTAGAGGAAGGCCCTTGTTTTTGCTTTAAACCCTTTGTTCCCTATAGAGCATAGGCTATTGACAACTTTTCTCCACTGTTCTCAACTCTTTGTTATCTTTTCTGCTTCTCTCCAGTCTGACCCCTGCATTTACAGCTCTGCCTCAGTATCCTGCCTCCTTGAGGGAAGGACTTCCTCTCCCAAGGCTTGTTAGCTTTGAATTGCAATCATTTCAAAGTGGAGTATTAGCCCTATATAAACCCATTTTTACCTCTGGGAAGAGGTGATCCATATTAATCTGGCTTCTATCCTTTGACCTGTCTAGCACGGGAGGCCCTATGAAGAACTTGGATTCTGCTGATATGGCTCTCAGGGTCATTAACCCTTAGCATTTAACCCTTCTGATATCAACCCGCCTGAAACCGCCTCTGACCCTGTAGTACAAATGTCTTGTTTTCATAAGTTTTGAATTAAAATCTTCCACCAAACCTTAGTCACAATTTATGTTCCTAACACTAGCTTAATAATAACTAAGTTATTTTACTAAAATCTTTGTTATATTTAAAATTAATTAAAAGAAACACAGGGCATCTCAAAATAAATAGAGTAACGAAAGGGTTAGTTTGGCCATATCCAGCCAAAATATTCCATCTATTTTATGTTCAAATGGCTAAATCTGGCCTCTCACACTTAGTCTACAATGTCACCTTTAAAAGTAAACTACCACATCGTCAACCACCTGAAGCTACAAGATAATTCATGATTAATTCAAAAACAATGTTAATAAATAAGCATTACATTTAATAGAATAATCTGAATGCCAGAGGGTGAAGGCATGAACGCCATCATCACACTGCAGAAGAGGCTGGAACCTGTGACGGAAAGGTGCAACACGATGCAATTGAGCCCCAGACCTCATAAAGCTGAAGGTTATCATCTATGGACTTGATAAAAATTAGAATTGAGTTAGGAAAAAAAATTCAAATTTCTAGTTTTAGTTATTTTGGCTTAGTGTAAAAACATGAAGGTTTAGATAATCCAGTTCCCACACCCCCACAACTGGTAGTGGTGGTCACCTACAAGTAGTGGATTTTCATTACAAAAGATATGCACTTGACTCTCCCACACTTTGAATGTGTGTCTGCGTGTGTACATAGATACACTTGTTTACATATATGCACACACACACATACATATGCACGCACACACACACACACATATATCTTTACATATACACATACATAGACACATCTATACATCTTTGTGTACACACACACACACATGGAATATATGTGCATATGTGACTATACAAATTATGGGTGTATACTTATTTATATGTAAAACGAAATTAATATATTACACACACACACACACACACACAGGGAGTATATGAGTATATACTCATTTGCAACATTATATATATATATATATATATATATATATATCTCAATGTGTGCATTGTAGATCTATAAATACTTATGCACATACATACAGAGTAAAATTATGCATTTGTTCTACAGTTATGCACACGTACACACACACACACACACACATGCATGCACGCACACATGTAACGTACACATACGCAAACCTTGATTTTCCCCCCTCCTCCACCTCCTCCTCCTCCTTCTCTCATAGGTGTCCTGTATTGACAGAAATACCTGTATAAAGTCGTCGATCAAGTCCTCATTGACTACCATGCTGTCTGTCTGTCTGTCTGTCTGTCTGTCCGTGTCTCTCTCTCGTCCACCCCCTTCTTAGCTTCACTGCACATTCATAAGAGATCAACCCACACAACATTCCAAGCTCTACCCTGATAACAAAAAAAAAAAAGAAAAAGAAAAAAGAAAAAAATACTCCAATGAGCCTCTATGTGGTTGCTTGACTTACTAGAAATAGCAGCCAAATCACTTTCTCTCTCTTTCTCTGTCTTTCTCAAGTCACTATTGTTTTAAAGCTTTAGATAATATATAAATACGTATATATTTATATATATTAGGTTGGTGCATAATTATTGCAGCTTTTTTGCAATAAATTCTATTCTACAAAATCAATAACAATATTTACCAAAAACATCTTTAAATGACGGTTTTGACCGTCTGCCAAGCAAATGGGAAGCAGTAATTGAAGTGGATGGTGAATATGCTCCGGAATAATCATTTGAAGATGTTTTTGTTACATGTTGTTATTGTTTTTGTAGAATAAAATTTGTTGAAATAAAGCCGAAATATAATTGTGCTTCCCAAACATGTGGTTCCATGTTCAGTCCCACTGCTTGGCACCTTGGGCAAGTGTCTGGGCTGACAAAAAGCCTTGTGAGTGGATTTGGTAGAGGGAAACTGAAAGAAGCTTGTTGTATATATATATATATATATATATATAATATATATATATATATATATATATACATATATATATATATATATAGGAGCCTGGTGCAGCCATCTGGTTTGCCAGTCCTCAGTCAAATCGTCCAACGCATGCTAGCATGGAAAGTGGATGTTAAACGATGATGATGATATATATTATAATGTGTGTGTCTGTGTGTATATGTATGTTATGTGGACAATGGACGTTAAATGATGATGATAATTATATATATATATATATAGATATATATATATATATATATATATATATAATATATATGTGCGTGTGTGTGCATATATAAGTGTGTGCATACAAATGTTTCTCTTTCTGTCTGTCTGTCTCTCTCTTTTTCTCTCTCCCCTCTCATTCTCTCTTTCTCTCTCTCTCTCTCTCTCTCTCTATATATATATATATATATATATATATACATATATATATGTGTGTGTGTCTGTGTACATATATAATAAAAATATGTGCATCTATATCTATCTATCTGTCTGTCAATCAGTTAGTCATTGGGTGTGATTTTGATCTTTCAATGGTCACTTAGCTTTATCCAGCTGACCTAGGCACCTTTATCCAGGGGACCTGTGTCCAGTTAGCACTACCTGGGTAACATATGAATCTTCCCAGGGCTTACAGTGACTACTCCATAGCCACTTTAAAGCAACTTCATGGCCCCTAACCTACAGGCCCTTGTGATGCCCAGCATGCTGTAAGCTTTGCAGGGTTGATGACCTGCAGAATCCTTACATCCGACACCCGTCGAGGATCCCAGCTTGTGCACCATCCACTGTTGCAACATAACATAACATATACATGCATACATAATATAGGTAGATAGACATATTTATTCATTTATATATATATATATATATATATATAATATATATGTGCGTGTGTGTGCATATATAAGTGTGTGCATACAAATGTTTCTCTTTCTGTCTGTCTGTCTCTCTCTTTTTCTCTCTCCCCTCTCATTCTCTCTTTCTCTCTCTCTCTCTCTCTCTCTCTATATATATATATATATATATATTATATATATATATATATGTGTGTGTGTCTGTGTACATATATAATAAAAATATGTGCATCTATATCTATCTATCTGTCTGTCAATCAGTTAGTCATTGGGTGTGATTTTGATCTTTCAATGGTCACTTAGCTTTATCCAGCTGACCTAGGCACCTTTATCCAGGGGACCTGTGTCCAGTTAGCACTACCTTGGGTAACATATGAATCTTCCCAGGGCTTACAGTGACTACTCCATAGCCACTTTAAAGCAACTTCATGGCCCCTAACCTACAGGCCCTTGTGATGCCCAGCATGCTGTAAGCTTTGCAGGGTTGATGACCTGCAGAATCCTTACATCCGACACCCGTCGAGGATCCCAGCTTGTGCACCATCCACTGTTGCAACATAACATAACATATACATGCATACATAATATAGGTAGATAGACATATTTATTCATTTATATATATATATATATATATATATAATATATATGTGTGTGTGTGTATATACATTTACGTGTATATATATATATTTATATGTATTTATATGAATATATATATATATATACATACATACATACATATATATATATATGTATACTGTTGTGTCTGGGGAGAGTCATTCTCTTTTAGTGCCTTATTATTTAACACACTCACTGGTTTAGTTTCCACTCCTGTAGTTATTTTTCCTAAAATTTTCATTGCATCTTGCAACTGTTTCAATAATCGTTGACCAAATCAAAAATAAAATATAGTCTTATATCTATCTATCTATCTATCTATCTATCTATCTATCTATCTCTATCTATCTATCTATCTATCTATCTATCTATCTATCTATCTATCTATCTATCTATCTACCTGTCTGTCTGTCTATCTATCTATCTATCTATCTATCTATCTATCTATCTATCTATCTATCTCTATCTATCTATCTATCTTCCTATCTATCTGTCTATCTATCTATATATCTATCTATCTATCTATCTATCTACCTATCTATCTGTCTATCTATCTATATATCTATCTATCTATCTATCTATCTATCTATCTATCTATCTATCTATCTATCTATCTATCTATCTCTATGTACTCTTTTACTTGTTTCATTCATTTGACTGTGGCCATGCTGGAGCACCGCCTTTAGTCGAGCAAATCAACATCAGGAATTATTCTGTGTAAACCTAATAATTATTCTGTCGGTCTCTTCTGTGTGTCTGTTTGTGTGTCTGTGTTTGTCCCCCCAACATCGCTTGACAACTGATGCTGGTTTGTTTACCATCCCCGTCACTTAGCGGTTCGGCAAAAGAGACCGATAGAATAAGTACTAGGCTTACAAAGAATAAGTCCCGGGGTCGATTTGCTCGACTAAAGGTGGTGCTCCAGCATGGCTGCAGTCAAATGACTGAAACAAGTAAAAGAGTAAAAAGTAAGCATTTTCCCCCGTGTGTTTGTGATTCTGCCGGTCTTAAAATTCTGTCTTAAAATCAGAAAAAATATTGCAAAATATTTTCCTTATGTTCTCACCATCCTTCAGCTATTCCTTAACCCTTTTGTTACCGTATTTATTTTGAGATGCTCTGTGTTTTCTCTTTCTCTTTTACTTGTTTCAGTCATTTGACTGCGGCCATGCTGGAGCACCACCTTTAGTCGATCAAATCGACCCCGAGATTTATTCTTTGTAAGCCCAGTACTTATTCTATCGGTCTCTTTTGCTGAACCGCTAAGTGACGGGGACGTAAACACACCAGCATTGGTTGTCAAGCAATGCTAGGGGGACAAACACAAACACACACATATATATATATATATACATATATGCGACAGGCTTCTTTCAGTTTCTGTCTACCAAATCCACTCACAAGGCATTGGTCGGCCCGGGGCTATAGCAGAAGACACTTGCCCAAGATGCCACGCAGTGGGACTGAACCTGCTCTGTGTTTCTTTCAATTAATTTTAAATGTAACAAAGAATTTAGTAACATAACTTAGTTAAGTTGGTGTTAGGAACATAAATTGTGACTAAGGTTTGGTGGAAGATTTTAATTCTAAACTTAATGAAAACAAATCATTTGTACTACAGAGCCAGAGGCAGTTTCAGCCGGATTGGTATTAAAAGGGTTAATGACCACCACCACCACCACCACCACCACCGGCATGATTACTATCACCGCTACCACCCTTACCATTGCATCTTGACCACCACTCCCTGCATGACCTCTCCCTCCCCACACATACATGTATGGGTCACTTAGTGTTTGGTGGTGCTATTTTACAATATTTATAATCAAAACCTTTCAACCATGACCATTCCATCTAATTTTCAGGTATACAGGACCATCATATATTCCAGGGTTATGATCTGTAGGGAATATAGCTGCTATTTCTAGCAAGCGGAGTAGTCAGTTGGAAGCTTCCATTCGGGCTGGAGTGGTTGATGCTTGGAGTAGTGTCGTTGCTGTTTAGCCCCAGGTCAGTACTGATCCACAAACTCAATGATCAGTGGTATTCCAACCACTGAGCATCTCACCATCTTGCATATTAAGGGACTACATAGTCCAGAGACTCCTTTATGCTAAGGTGCAATTCAAGGATTATTTTGGCTGCTATTTCTAGCAGACCAGTGGAGGCTCCCATGTTGACTTTTGTGCCTGCATATTTGTTATGCAAAAGTGGTGGTGGTGGTGTGTGTGTGTGTGTGTGTGTATCTCTGTAAGATGTGTGTGTGTAGGATACCATGACCCTCCTGTATAGCCATGTCATATAAACACCTATTTTATCTCTCTCTCTCTTTCTTCTCTTTTGTATTGGCCCCCCCTCATTCTTCTTCTTTTCCTTCATTATCTTACTTCTGCTCCTTCCTCTCTCTCTCTCTTTCTCTCTCTCGTTTTATGTTTGCATGTTCCTCTGTGACAGTGTTTCTTTTTCTCCCCCTTTCTCCTTCTCTTCTCTCACTCCTCCCATCACACGCTTTCTAACCCCCTCCCTCTCACTTTCACTCTATTACTGTGACAAATGTAACTATCCTTGCTCAGTAATACCATATATGGTGGTGACCTACAGCCAGGCTGCTACATCAACAGAGTTCCCAATTTTCTGCCCTACATCTATCTGTCTGTCTGTGTGTCTGTCTGTCTATCTATCTATCTATCTATCTATCTATCTATCTATCTATCTATCTATCTATCTATCTACCTACTTACCTACCTACCCACCTGTCTGTCTGTCTGTCTGTCAGCCTCTCTCTCTCTCTCTTTCTACCTGGCTATTTTTCTTATATATCTACCTACTTATGTATTTATCTAATTATCAACCATCTTTCTATTTATTTACCTGACCGTCTTTCTCTGGTTGTGTATCTCTCTCTCTCTCTCTCACTCTCGCTCTTAGTATCTGTCTAGTTTTGTAATCCATGTTTTAAAATATTCTTTTTTCTAAGAAAAAGTTTTGCTTTCACTCAGTTTCATGATCAGACATTCATATATTTATGTGGGTGTGACAGACCTGCAAACTGTTGCATTTATTCCTTAATACCTTTTCACTGGCAGAAATCTTTGCATGCTGGGTAAAATGCTCAGCAGCATTTTGTCTGTCTTCATGTTCTGAGTTCAAATTCTTCCACGGTCAACGGTGTCTTTCATCCTTCGGGGGTCAATAAAAGTGAACCGCAGTAAAATTTGAACACAGAGTATAAAAATACACGACCAAAATACTACAAGATATTTTGCCCAACATTCAACAGGTTCTGCTAATCCATACTTTTATAATACCTATATTAAAACTTATTAGCTCTAATAACACGTGTACTTGTAAACTGAGACATCTAAATGTAACCTATCCTACATAGATATACATATTTTCTGTGAATAGGTGATATCTTAATAGACATCTATAAGGCCTTTTCTCTGGGTAAATAACTTCTCAGGCATTCTTTAGCTTCACTGCATTGTTGTTTTGTAGTCTTGGGTCAGCCTTGACGAAGTAGGTTTATGATTAATCATTTAGTATTCATATTCATATTACTCTTTCAAATGCAGTGCTTATTTTTTATTCATGTTATTTTGAATTAATTAATTAATCACTTTGAATTAATTATCTTATAGCTTTGAGATTTTGATGATGTGATTGTTCATTCTTATTTCTTTACTGCCCACAAGGGGCTACACACAGAGGGGACAAACAAGGACAGACAAAACAGACAAATGGATTAAGTCGATTATATCAATCCCAGTGCGTAACTGGTACTTATTTAATCGACCCCCGAAAGGATGATAGGCAAAGTCGACCTCGGCGGAATTTGAACTCAGAACGTAGCAGCAGATGTGATTGTTCATTCTTATGATGACATCGTAGGCTAGGTGTGACATGCCAGATCATCTGGCTGGTCTGAACCAAAGGCAGGTAGAATATTTGGACTGGATTTGGCTGGTTTAAATGCTAAAGGACTAAAAGCATTCCAGTCGTGATCAAACTGTCCTTTTAGACATTACTTTATCCAATGTGTCCTGCTTTTGTAAGACAGTTGAGAGAAATCCGGATATTATTTTTAGCAGATTCATTTATCATGTATTGCCTTCGTCCCCCTCATTGGCCTTGTATATAATTTATCATTGGTGTCGTTAATCAATAAAACTATATGAGGTCCAACATCCTGTAACTCGACCAGGTGTTTTTGATTATTATTTTATCAGTTTACCAACAACACACGAAAAGGTGTTCAGTCAGCCATCATAAAAAAATTTTTTTATTTAAATGAAAAAAGAAAACAATCTCAGATTAAATTTGTTTTGGATTGGTTTATTGGATTTGAATTCACTCTTTGCTTTTCTGCTATTGTTACTAATGTGCTACTGAATGGAGTGGACTGGCAGGATGGATCATTTGAACAGTGGAGAGAGAAAATGCTGTGTGGTATTTCTTCTTGCTCTTTACATTCTGAGTTCTAATTCTGCTGGATTTACCCATTTGGGGTTGATAAAATAAGGTCCTGGTCAAATACTGGGGCTCGACCCTCAGTCTGTTTCAGGTTTATTTATTTTGAAATTCTATTAATTAATTCATAGGTGCAGGAGTGGCTGTGTGGTAAGTAGCTTGCTTACCAACCACATGGTTCTGGGTTCATTCCCACTGCATGGCACCTACTATAGCCTCAGGCCGACCAAAGCCTTGTTTTACCTATGGACCCTTCTGATTCCTATTTTACTCGAAAAAAAAAAAAGGTCTTTTATAATTAAATATTTTAAGGAATTGTATAAAAAAGATTAAAATATTTTGTGTCACTACACTCTCATTGAAACCCTCTTTGGTCATGACTGACCGTGGGATTGCACCTAGAAAGTTTCCCTCCCAGGCACAAGTCTGGGCAAGGTTGTTTATGGAAGACCAGCAGTCGCCCATGCATACCGGCCTCCCCTCTCCACGCCACCAGTGTTATCCAAGGGAAAGGCACCTGTGATGTCGTGACTCATTTCTCCAGATGAGTGAACTGGAGCAATGTGAAATAAAGTGTCTTGCTCAAGAACACAACACGCAGCCCAGTCTGGGATTCGAATTCACAACCTCACGATCGTAAGCTCGACGCTCTAACCACTGAGCCATGCGCCTTCACACTGTAGAAGTAAAAGCAATTTATTGCACATAAATTTTAACAAGAAAATCTTATCTGGGCCCCCAAAGGTCTTATGGACTCTTGCTGAGAACCACTGGTCTAAAGGGCTCTTCCCTATTTAAGATCATAGGGTGTGGCATCAGAGAGATATGGCTGCATTTTTGAGCAGATTGAACAACCATATAAAGACCCCCAACCCTAATTCTCTTTTGTTGGTCTTTTGTATCTGTGCTAGTTTCCGTTTGAATTTTCGGACAGATAAGTTATTGTATGAACCACCTACACTATTTAGGAAACATTCCTTTGTTGACACGAACACAGGATGGAAAAGTTTCTCAGATATTCAATCGGCATGACCACCTCCACATTGAATACTTTACAAACACCTGTACTGTGCATGTGTTTTGTGCAGACGCATGCATATATAGATATACACATACATGCATGTATATATGCATGTGCACACACACATGTAAGTATATCTATATATTTATGCACAGTACTGCTTATATCAGAAACTTAAGATGAGTTTAAAATGGTCAAACTACAGTTTTTAAAGCCTTCACTGTGAACCTTACGACAAATATAAATACAACTTGTTATCTTCTTCCCACACATTCAAGTAAAGAGATTGTCCTGACGTGTCATTTGATTTATGGACCACTTACCAAAAGACAGGCACGCATTCAGCTTTCTGCTCATGAAGGGAACTTTATAGTAACTGCTATTTAGATTAAGCAAGAACCAGAATTTAGCTGTAATAGCTGGTCTAATTTGTATGCTGCACATTCATTAGTGTACATTCATTATTTAATCACGCTACTTAGGAAACATTCAATATTATAATCAGAGACATTCCAGTGATGGCCTTCCGGCCTTGTTTTCAGACGTAGGCTATCAATGTGTGCATTGTCTAAAGTAGGGATTCTCAATCCTCAATCAATTCTTGATTCCTATTTTACACTAAAAAAATGTCTTATTTTTTATAATTAAAATATTTTAAGGAATTGTGCAAAAGGGATTTCAAATTAAACATTGATTTCAAATCTTGGCACAAGGCCAGCAATTTCGGAGAGGGAATGAGTCGAGTGTATTGAACCCAGTACTCAGCTGGTGCTTATTTTATTGACCCTGAAAAGGTGAAAGGCAAAGTCAACTGCAGCGGAATTTGAACTCAGAACGTGAAGATGGATGAAGTGCCGCTAAGCATTTTGTCCGGCGCGTTAACGATTCTGCCAGCTTACTGCTTTAGCATGATTAAATATTAATAAATATTTATACTCAACATTCTATAAGGAATAAAGCAGTTAAACTACAGATTTTAAGGCCTTTGATGTGAAATGCAAACCAGAACTTAGTTGTTGCCTAATTTGCATACTATGCGTTCGTTGTTGATGCAAATACACCTCGTTATTCATTTCCCATATGTAATGAAAAAGACTGGGATTCCATTGCTGGGGCACTCAGTGTTAACATGGTAACAGTGTATAATTGGTTGCATAGAGATTAGATATCACATGGAAGTGTCCTTGACAAAGTCAGGAATATAGAACATGAATATATTGAGTCATTTGTTGGGTTGTTAGACAAATGCCCACAGCTAACATTGAAGATTCTTTGTGAGTGTTTCATCATCATCATCATCATCGTTTAACGTCCGCTTTCCATGCTAGCATGGGTTGGACGGTTCAACTGGCGAGCTGGCAGAAACTTTAGCACACCAGGCGAAATGCTTAGCGATATTTCGTCTGCGTTACGTTCTGAGTTCAAATTCCGCCAAGGTCGACTTTGCCTTTCATCCTTTCGGGGTCGATAAATTAAGTACCAGTTACGCACTGGGGTCGATGTAATCGACTTAATACCTATGTCTGTCCTTGTTTGTCCCCTCTGTGTTTAGCCCCTAGTGGGTAATAAAGAAATAGGTTCAACTGGGGTCTGGCAAGCCCGACGGCTGCACCAGGCCAGTCAGATCTGGCAGTGTTTCTACAGCTGGATGCCCTTCCTAACACCAACCACTCCGAGAGTTATAGTCAACAAATTGATTAAGTGTGGCTCAACAAACTGGAGCTGGTCGTCTCGGTGGAACAAGGATTTCTCTGAATCAAGTGTGCTTATGTGTAGAGCAGCTGTGATTTTGTATTTCCTAAAGAGTACATTTCAAGTTCAAGTTTTGCTGAGTCAACTTTGCTTTCTATTTCTTATTTAGAAGAGCAAAGTTTATCTATTTCTTTACTACCCACAAGGTGCTAAACACAGAGAGGACGAACAAGGACAGACAAACGGATTAAGTCGATTATATCGACCCCAGTGCGTAACTGGTACTTATTTAATCGACCCCAAAAGGATGAAAGGCAAAGTCAACCTCGGCGGAATTTGAACTCAGAACGTAGCAGCAGACGAAATGCCTATTTCTTTACTACCCACAGGGCAAAGTTTACCTCAGCAGGGTTTGAGGTTGATAAAAATAAAATACCAATCTAGTGCTAGGGTTGATTTAAACAACTAACCCAATCTATGAAATTTCTGACCTTATGAATTTGTAGTCCTGCAAACTGTATTGGTGAGCTCAGTAATACAGGTGGCAAAAAAAAAAAGCACCCAGTCCATGCTTTAAAGTGGTAGGCACCAGGAAGGGCATCCAACCATATAACCCATACTAAAGCAGATATTGGAGCTCAATGCAGTCCTTGGACAAACCATCCAACCATGCCATCATGGAACTTGGATGTTAAATGATGATGATGATGATATAAAAGATGTTTTGTTACTTGGTCAAGAAGTGTTGTTGTTAAAAAAACTAAATTACCATTTCTCATTAGATGAAGACATTGAAAATATCTGGCCATTGTTTTATGGCATTATTTACTTACAAAAAGAGATTCAATTTGCTTCAAAATCATTTTAATTTGCATCAATTATATTTTAATTAATTGATGCAAATTACATTTTAATATGCTTTGAGATTATTTTAATTTGAACTTGAATAGGGGTTGTTCATGCTTTGAACCCATGAATGATTGGTAATTTGGCCCCTCTTGTCACCATTATGCTCCTAACCATTTGTCCACTTTCACCACTATTTCTCCACTGATTGTCCATCATCTTTCCATCACCACCCTTCCCCACTACTTGTCCACCCTACACCCTTCCGTCACCACTCCACCACCATCACTCACCCATCACCCCCTGCCATCCACACTCCTCACCTCACTCTTCCTTCTATCTCTCTCTCGCCCCATTTCTCACTGCCCTTGCACCACCACTTAGGTGCCCCCTTCTCCCAACCACCTGCCAACCATCCTTCCATTCACCCTTTCACCACCCTCAACCATCCCCACCCTTCGACCACCCTTGTATCTCCCCATATAATTAAACATTAAGCAGCCCCCCACCTCCTCTCTTCCCCCAAACTATTTAATATTTGGGGAGGATACTAAAGCAAAATTACAAAAGAACCACCACAGGATATCCGAATGGTAAAGTGTGTGTGTGTGTGTGTGTGTGTGTGAGCGAGAGAGATGGAGTATGCGTATAGTTTTGTGTGTGTATGTGACTGAGTGTGTGTGAGGGAAAAAGAGTGGGAAGTGGTGCAAAAAGTCTTGCGATTTGTGAATATCCGCCCTGTAACCAACCACTGCAGACAAAGTGCATTCTTTTTCTTTCTCATCATCATTGTCATCATCATCTTCGTCATCATCATCATTGTTATTATCATCATCATCATCTTCGTCATCATCATCATTGTTATTATCATCATCATCATCATCGTCATCATCATTGTCGTCATCATCGTCATCATCATTGTCGTCGTCATCGTCATCATCATTGTCGTCGTCATCATCATCATCATCGTCGTCATCGTCATCGTCATCATCATCATCATTATTGTCATCATCATCATCATCATCATTGTCATTATCATTATTGTTATCATCATCGTCATCATCATTGTCATCATCATCGTCGTCATCGTCATCATCATCATCATCGTCGTCATCGTCATCATCATCATCATCATCATCATCATCATTATTGTCATCATCATCATCATCATCATTGTCGTTATCATTATTGTCATCATCATCATTATCATCATCATCATTGTCGTTATCATTGTCATCATCATCATCATCATTGTCGCCCATCAGTCCAAACAGCAGAGGAGTGAAGTGGCCCAGTGGACACAGTATTAATTGAACTACTTGCTCAAAGGTCATTAATTCAATTTCTTTGCTGGAATTTTGTTTGTGTGTGAGCGTTAATTTCTGTGTGTGTGTCTGAAGAAGAGAGGGGAAAGTATTTGTGTCAATTGGATTCACTTAATAAACTGTAATCTCTCTCTCTCTCCCTCTCTCTCCCTCTCTCTCTCCCTCTCTCTCCCTCTCTCTCTCCCTCTCTCTCCCTCTCTCTCTCCCTCTCTCTCCCTCTCTCTCTCTCTCCTGCTCTCTTTTCTCACTACTTCTTTCTGTGTGTGCATCTTCCTGTGCATGTGTGTGTGCATGTGTGTTTGCTTCCAGCACTATAAAATACTGTCACCAAAACAGAACGAATGTGCTGTCAGTTGTGCCAAATCACCTGTGTCCAAACAACTATGGACCCAAATGGGTTGTTAGAAAAATTCGCCCGTATTTTTTCTGAATCTCTGCACTTTGAGTTCAAATCCTGCTATGATCAGATACCATATTTTTTCACTGCATACAAGCCAACATAGTACATATTGTCAACCCGTAATGTAAACCAGTCAAACATTGTCACTATCTTTCCAATCATGATGCATTTCAAATGGAATTTTTGGCCCTTCGAAATCATCTTATTTTATTTTTTTTATTGCCCACAAGGGGCTAAACATAGAGGGGACAAACAAGGACAGACAAAGGGATTAAGTCGATTACATCGATCCCCAGTGCGTAACTGGTACTTAATTTATTGACCCCGAAAGGATGAAAGGCAAAGTCGACCTCGGCGGAATCTGAACTCAGAACGTAGCGGCAGACGAAATACCTATTTCTTTACTACCCACAAGGGGCTAAACACAGAGGGGACAAACGAGGACAGACAAAGGGATTAAGTTGATTACATCGACCCCAGTGCGTAACTGGTACTTAATTTATTGACCCCGAAAGGATAAGAGGCAAAGTCGACCTCGGCGGAATTTGAACTCAGAACGTAATGACAGATGAAATACCGCTAAGCATTTCACCTGGCGTGCTAACGTTTCTGCCAGTAATCTTAGTGTATAAAGTCATCTTAGTGTATAAGTCATATTAGTGTATAAATCAATTTACCTTGTTTTGGTTGTAGATTTTAGTCTGAAAGATTTGACTTGTCTACTGGAAAATACAGTGTGCTCTTCATCCTTTTGGGTTGATGAATAAATAATACCAGATGAGGGTGGTGGGTTGGTGGAATTGTTGTTAGAGCAAGGAGTGGGATGGTGAGGTGCCTTGTAAGTGTTGTGTTTGTGTTGTGAGAGCAACGGCATTGCTGGTTGGTGTTGGTAGTAGAACCAAACAGCAGTGGATCTTGCCTATCTCTTGGACAACATTGATGGCATGGAGGAGAGGGGGGACTTGCATGCATGGGCTACTGCTGGTCATCCATTAAAACCTCTGAAGGAAACCCTTGCATGTGCTCTTTGAAGGAAAATCTTGTATGGTCTCATGAGACACATGGAGGCTTCATTTGTGTGTATGTGTGTGTGACCTCTTCAGTCTCTACTGTTCGGACTGATGGTGATGACGATGATGATAATGATGATGATGATGATGCTAATTCTAGTAGATCAGTGAAGGTGCATGGCTTAGTGCGTGGTTAGGGTGTTTTACTCAAAGATTGTGGTTTCAGTTTTTGGACTGGGTGGTGCATTGTGTTCTTGAGCAAAACACTTCATTCCACGATGCCCCAGTCCACTTGACTAGCAACAGCCAGGAAGTTTAACCCCGTGATGGACTGACATCCTATCCAGATGGTAGTGTTGTAATCTCAGACACTTATTCATCATGGAAACTGGGCTAAGCTTGGCCTTACGAGTTCTAGGGCCCCCTCTCCCCTCCTTACTCCCCATCCCTCATACATGCACAGTGCATGCACACACATGTACACACACACACATGCACATGCAACACATACGCATGCGCACACATGCACGTATACACAGACACCCATGCACATGCACACATGCACATATACACATGCACACACACACACATGCACACATGTGCATGCACACACGCACACACATGTGCACACACATACACACATGTGCACACATGCACACATGTGCACACACATGCACACACATGAACAGAATCTGTATTTATGAAAATGCTTGTGCTATCTGACTTATTTTGTTTTTGCTTTTCATGTTTTTTTCCCCTTTATTTTTATATGTCTGTTTTAGGAAACGGTCTGTGATGAAAAGGACGGTTGGTGCATGAAAGACATGAACGACAAATGCCGTGAGATTATGTACCATAAGCTCAATACTTATTCTCCGGTCGGCGAAAACACTGGGAAGAAAGTTCCAAAAAGTAAGTTGCTGTTGTTTTTGTTGTGACTGTTGTTGTTGCTCATAAGCCTGGTCACCTCTGATCGAAGTGACTTTTGCTGAACTGCTAAGTTACAAGGACACAAACAAACCAACACTAGTTGTAAAGCAGTGATGGGGGTCAAGCACAAAGGCACACACACATGCATATGCACACACACACACACACACGTGATTGCAGACAGTTTATGTCTTCTAAATTCACTCACAATGTATTGATTGTCTTGGATTCTGTAGTTGAAGATACTTGCTCAAGGTACTGCACTGTGGGACTGAACCCCAAACCACCTGGTTACAAAGTTTGCTTCTTAACCATACAGCCTGTGCCTATATGGTCTTGTTCTCTTTTACTCTTTTACTTGTTTCAGTCATTTGGCTGCGGCCATGCTGGAGCACCGCCTTTACTCGAGCAAATCGACTCTGGGACTTATTCTTTGTAAGCCTAGTACTTATTTTGTCGGTCTCTTTTGCTGAATCGCTAAGTGACGGGGACATAAACACACCAGCATTGGTTGTCAAGCAATGCTACGGGAACAAACACAGACACACAAACATACACACACACATATATCTACGACAAGCTTCTTTCAGTTTCCATCTACCAAACCCTCTCACAAGGCATTGGTTGGCCCGAGGCTATAGTGGATGGCATTTGCCCAAGATGCCACGCAGTGGGACTGAACCCGGAACCATGTGGTTGGTAAGCAAGCTGTACCTATAATTTGTTCATATATTTGTTCAATCCCTTTCTTCTCTTCTTGTCTTGAGACAGCATTTCACCCGGGGTGGGTTGAGCTGGCTTCATTCATCCTCAATGCAATACTTGGCGAAAGATTTGCTGATGTCCAGTTTGCTATCAACGAGCCCCAGCATGTTGCATTGCAGATTGGTACGAAAGTCAATGCCTCGAAGACCCAAATCCTCACAGCCGGCTTTGCCCCCACCAGACAAAACACCCATTGTCCTCAATCCCTTTGTAATTTTCTCATTACTATACTGACTTTCTTTTCCACACTTTCAGAGAAACCTGTGAAACAGATATTCACTTCCCTTGCCAGTTCGGAAGACAGTGACTCAGACGTCCCAGGGGAAGATCCCATGAATGAGATGGAAACTGAAATGCTAGACTGTGTCTAGAACTGCTACATTGTTGACCAACAATCATGTTCACCATCTGTTCACTACATTACTTATGGTCATTCTCTTAACCATGAACATTAACATTATTCTGTAACTTCCATAGATTTTTTTTGTCTTGTTTTTGTCTTTTCTCTCTCTCCTGTAGTAAAAATCTCTTTGTATTTAGTTTGTTTGGTTCCTTTTTTTTTTAATTATTTATTGTTTTTGTTTCTTAAATGAATAACATTCGTGTACTGGGCTTGATTCAGTCGGTTAAACTTTCTCTTCATATTTTGGCCTTGTATTTATGTTAGAAAAGGCGTAGGAGTGGCTGTGTGGTAAGTAGCTTGCTTACCAGCAACATGGTTCCGGCTTCAGTCCCACTGTGTGCCACCTCGGGCAAGTGTCTTCCACTATAGCCTCGGGCCGAGCATAGTCAACCATTTTGTCCAACACTGAATGATTCCCTCAAACTCACCCTAACCCTCTCAGCTGTACACACAAGTCCTTCAATTTTGGTGGAGGGGGATAGTTGATTACATCAACCCCAGTGCTCGCCTGGTACTTATTTTATTGACCCTGAAAGAATGAAAAGCTAAGTCAACCTTGGAGGAATTTGAACTCAGAATGTAAAGACAAACAAAATACTGCAAAGCATTTTGCCTGGCGTGCTAACGATTCTGCCAGCTTACCACCTGGCAAACTTACTACTAATAATAAACTGACCTATGCATGTTCTTACCTGTATATACCTGCAGGGCAATTTTGTGTTTTTTTTTGCATATATGACTGTTGTTTTCCAATAGTACCTCTGTACGTCTGTGATGGTATGATTGTGATGGCGGCGAGCTGGCAGAAACGTTAGCATGCCGGGCAAAATGTGTAGCCGTATTTCGTCTGCCGTTACGTTCTGAGTTCAAATTCCGCCGAGGTTGACTTTGCCTTTCATCCTTTCGGAGTCGATAAATTAAGTACCAGTTATGCACTGGGGTCGATGTAATCGACTCAATCCGTTTGTCTGTCCTTGTTTGTCCCTTCTGTGTTTAGCCCCATGTGGGTAATAAAGAAATAGGTATTTTGTTTGACTATGTTCTGAGTTCAAATTCCGCCGAGGTCGACTTTGCCTTTCATCCTTTCGGGGTCAATAAATTAAGTACCAGTTATGCACTGGGGTCGATGTAATCGACTTAATCCATTTGTCTGTCCTTGTTTGTCCTCTCTGTGTTTAGCCCCTTGTGGGTAGTAAAGAAACAGGTATTTTGTTTGACTATGTTCTGAGTTCAAATTCCGCCGAGGGCGACTTTGCCTTTCATCCTTTCGGGATCGATAAAATAAGAACCAGTCACGCACTGGGGTCGATGTAATCGACTTAATTCGTTTGTCTGTCCTTGTTTGTCCTCTCTGTGTTTAGCCCCTTGTGGGTAATAAAGAAATAGGTATGATTGTGTGTGTGTGTGTGTGTGTGTCTCTACATGAGTATTTTGATACAAGGACATCTTCATCTTCATTGCATCATAATCAATTTAACGGTTCCATGCTTACATGAAATTCATTGATGAATATTATTTTATGATCTGCTACTCTTCTCATTACCCATCTCCAAAGTAATCACTCACCTGTATCCTTCTGCATTCCATTGAACAGGAACAACAGTGGTCCTGGCATATCTTTACAGAAGATTGCAAAAGAACATTTGTTAATCAGTGCATAATGTCTTGACGAGGGGTGACAGACAGACAGACACAGACACAGACAGACAGACAGACAGACACAGACACAGACAGACAGACACAGATTTGGTAGAACAAACAAGATTAATAAAACTCAACACGTGAATATATGTACATATTTTGATTGCGCATGGCATTGTGTTCTGTGCCATGGATGATTAAAAATGATAATTAAATAAATGAATGTGTGGTTGAGAAGTTGGCTTCCCAACCACATGGTTTTGGGTTCAGTCCCACTATGTGGCACCTTGGATAAGTGTCTCCTACTGTAGCTCCAGGCCAACCAAAGCCTTGTGAGTGGATTTGGTAGATGGAAACTGAAAGATTCCTTTTACACGCGTGTGTGTGTGTTTGTGTGTGTAAAAGGTAAAGACCCCTTCAATCATGTATGACCATGGGATTGTATGCAGAAATTTTCTTTCCGAGGCACAAGTCTGGGCAAGGTTATTTGTGGAAGGCTGGCAATTGCCCATGCATACCAGTTTCCCCTCTTCATGCCTCTGCTGTTTGCTCAAGGTAAAGGCAAAGGGGCCGATACAGCTTGGCACCTGTGATGTCACAACTCATTTCTACAGCTGAGTGAACTGGAGCAACGTGAAATAAAGTGTCTTGCTCAAGAAAACAGCACACAGCTCGGTCCAGGATTTGAACTCACAATCTCATGATTGTAAGCCCAATGCTCTAACCATTGAGTCATGCATGTGTGTGTGTGTGTGTGTGTATAATGTTTGTTTTTGTCTCCTTGTCTTGATCTCAGCTGAGTATTGTAAATGACTGTCATTCATTTCCAATATTTTGCAAAAATATGTCTGGCCAAAGGGGAATATTACCTTGCTTGGAAACCAAGAAGGACTTGGCAACAGGAAAGGCATCCAACTGTAGAAAATCTACAATCTGACCCACCCAAGCATGGAAAAGTGAATGTTAAAATGACAACAATGATATATATATCATCATCATCATCATCATCATCATCACCATCACCATCATCATCATCGTTTAACGTCCGTTTCCCATGCTAGCACGGGTTGGACGGTCGACCGGAGTCTGGAAAGCCAGAAGGCTGCACCAGGCTCCAGTCTGATCTGGCAGTGTTTCTACAGCTGGATGCCCTTCCTAACGCCAACCACTCCGTGAGTGTAGTGGGTACTTTTTTACGTGCTGACTGTCACGATAGTGCCGCTGAAGAAGATTACGTGGCTGATGACGATAGCTTTGAACCTCAGAAATTTTCCCAAGATGAACTGAATGACCTTGTCAGAGACCTATCCCTCTCAAAAGATAAAGCAGAACTGTTGGCATCAAGACTGAACGAGAAGCATCTGCTAGAGAATGGTGTTCCTGTAACTTATTTTCGGCAGAGAAATGGGGTTCTACAAACGGGTTTTTCTGTTGAAGGCCCGCTTTGCTTTTGCAGTAACATCGATGGACTTTTCGAATGTTTATTACAAAATCCTGATCCTGCAGAATGGCGTTTGTTTATTGACTCTTCGAAACGAAGTTTAAAAGCTGTACTTGCCCTTGGTCTCAAGAATTTGTCTTATGAAGAAAGGCTGAAGACGCTCGACCTTTATTCTCTAGAAAAATGACGACGCCGTGGAGATCTCATTCTTGCTCACAACATCATAAGCGGAAAGTGTAACCTCTCGAAAGAGCTGTTCTTCACTCCTGCTCTAGAGCGTCGGCTGCAGGGTCACTTCGAAAAGCTCTATCTGCGACGATTTCATCTCAATTGAAGGAGAGGGGCTTTCTCCGTCCTGGTTGCGGATCCATGGAATAAGCTGCCGGACGAGATAGTGAAGATGCCGACGACCGCTCGGTTCAAAGTCTCCCTTGACCTCAAGTGGCCTGAACTCTTTACATGAACACCACCCTGTACATAACTCCATGTCCCCCTACATGGCCTTGCTTTTTGCTTTTTGAGCCAAAAAATTAACTAACTAACTAACTAACTTAATAGTAATTTGAAGCCCTCCATTCCTATTCATGAATCATATGAGAATATGAAACTTTTACTTCATGCCATTGCCTATGAAAGATACTCATGGAAAATACGTGGAGCTTTAAAAGTCATTGGAATGTTAATGGGAATACAGTCAGGTTCCACAAAATACTGTTGTTTCTTGTGTCTATGGGATAATGGGCAACTGACAGACGTTATTCAGAGTCAAACTGGCAGGCCAAAACATCTTACCAGTCAGGACTGTCTAGCGTCTAGAATACACCTCTTGTAGCTCCATGTAATGTCCTATTGTCTCCTTTGCACATAAAGCTTGGCCTGATGAAACAGTTTGTAAAGACACTAGGGAAGAGAAATTCCAGAGGGTTTGAGTATATTGTAGAAAAGTTTCCCCAAATCACACGGACTCATTCATAATGAGTATAGTACATTTAATTTTGCTGACCAGTGTTATCTTAACGAGTACCTGTAATCTTTTTAAAAATATTTATAGCTCACACATATTTCATTGTTTAATACTAGAAGTCTTTATAAAGAAATTTGTTGATGTTTTTGTGACTAGGAATTTACTGTAAGAATGTAATTCATAAAATCGTTATGAACCGATGATAAAAGGATTATGCTTCACGTCGTTACACTTCGAATTACATTTTTCAAAAACCTATCAACAACAGTCAGTTATGTAACACACACACACAAACACACACACACACACACATACACACACACACACACACACACAAGGTGCGTGAGGTATTTGGTATTTTTTTTTAGAAAAACATAACTGAACGCAACTTTATTAATGATAAAATATTGCACATATGAACCAGATCAGTGCTCCGCAACCGGTGTGCCGCGGTACACAGGTGTGTCACGAGACGATGCTAAGTATGCCGCAGTGTAGTCTGAATATAATTTTTTTCTCTATACTTTTAATTATAGTTTCAGTCCAGGTGTGCCGCCGCAGGTGAAAAAAGGTTGCGGAGCCCTGAACTTGATTGTGTTCTTTATAATCTTATTCAATGTAGCCATCTTCAGCATTAATAACTGTTTCTATGTGTGAGGTCTGAATCGTCTACATGCCCAAATTAAATGGTCCCGATTCATATCGGACATTACTTTCACTATGGCGGCTTTCGAAGAATCTGTGCTGCTATGGGGACGTTGATCGTCCTCCCTCTCAACAACATTCCACACAAGGTAGTCCAATGGATTGAGACCAGATGAGTTTGGAGGCCAAATGTTAGGGGTTAGGTGGTCATGAAAATTGTCAGCCATTCATTCTTGGATTGCTTGAGCCTTATGTGGTGGGACAGAGTCCTGCTGAAATACGTGTAACCTTCCATTGCGTACCTTGTCTACCCAGGGCTTCATAACTGTTTCCAGGACCTGAATGTAACCAGCAGAATTAATTCTACGTATTTGTGGAAGGAACGGAGGAGGCATCACCTATTCTTCATTACTGTCAACTCCAAAAGTCATGATAGTTGCAGGTAATTTTGTGTATATAACTAGGAGTGGGTGTGTGGTAAGTAGCTTGCTTACCAGCCACATGGTTCCGGGTTCAGTCCCACTGCGTGGCACCTTGGGCAAGTGTCTTCTACTATAGCCTCGGGCCGACCAAAGCCTTGTGAGTGGATTTGGTAGACGGAAACTGAAAGAAGCCCATCGTATATATGTATATGTATATATGTATGTGTGTGTATATGCAGCACGGAATTTTGACAGTGAACAGGTCGAGGTCTCAAAGAGACAAAAATATTTTGGAAAATTGAATTTAAATATTGAAGTGAATCTAACGGTTTTCGCGTGTTTTTAAATGGCTTATAAACACCTTCCACGCTGCAATTGTTTTTCATTTAACACACAATCTCAGATCGGGTCACTTGGTATGCAAGTACATCTCCGTAATATCTCTATATCTATATCTATCTATCTATCTATCTATCTATCTATAAAATATCATAAATAGGTAACTATATATGCATACGTACATACCTGTATAATGTGTATATATATATATATATATATATATATATATAAGTATATATAAAAGTATATATATTTCATATGTATATATATTATATCCATACTTGCAAAAAACACACACAGACACATATACATGTATATATATATATATATATATATATATATACATTCATACATCCTTCATACATACATATATACATACATATATATATATATTTAGAGAGAGAGAGAGGGGGGAGAAAGAGAGGGGGGAAGGAGAGAGAAAGAAGAATAGAGAAACTAGTAAGACACTTTTCTCCTCCACTGCCTCAATAAAAGGTGAGAAAAGCACTGAAAAGGGTGTATTGTGTAAGAGGTATATGTTGCAGGAATCGGCGGGGTGGCGGCGGTGGGAACGGCGGCAGCGGTGGCGGTGGGGATTGTGTGTGCGATGGTGTTAGTGGTCGAGGTGGTGGTGGTGGTGGTGGTGGATGGCTGGTTTGGTAACCGGGGTGGATTGTGGTTGTGGCGCAACCGGGTGAATGGAGTAGATGTGTATGGTAGCTATTGGAAACTTGTTGCGTGGGGTATGTTCGTGAATGTGGTGGCGGCGGCGGTGGTGGAGGCGGCGGTTGCGGTGGCGGTGGCGGTGGTGGCGGTGGCGGCGGTGGTACAGCGGAATGTGGTGGAGGTGGGAACCGGTTGGATTGTGATTTTTGGAGTGGGTGGGTCTCCTGGCCTACGTGTAAACGAAGAGAGAGAAGAAAAAAGCTCTCTTTACGAAGTTTCGAATAAAAGAAATGAGGTGACTTAAAGAAAAAACTGACAAAGCCTTATGAAGGACACAGACAGAGCAAGACATTTTTATAGAGATAGCTACCACTGTTCGTTGGGATGGTGGCGGTGGCGGTGGTGGCGGTGGTATTGGTGGCGGTGGTGGTGGGGGTTGGTGGTGTAGTCTGTATTGGTGATGGGGGTGGTATTGGTGGTGGTGTTGGTGATGTTGGTGGTGGAGGTGGTGGTGGTGGAGGAGGTATTGGTGGTGGTGATGTGGGGGATGGTGTTGGTGGTGTAGTCTGTATTGGTGAGGGGGGTGGTATTGGTGGTGGAGGTGGTGGTGGTGTGTGGGGGAGGGTGTTGGTGGTGTAGTCTGTATTGGTGGGGGTGGTGGTATTGGTGGTGGAGGTGGTGGTGGTGTGTGTGTGGGGGAGGGTGTTGGTGGTTGGCGTAGTCTGTATTGGTGATGGGGGTGGTATTGGTGGTGGAGGTGGTGATGTTGGTGGTGGAGGTGGTGGTGGTGGAGGAGGTATTGGTGGTGGTGATGTGGGGGATGGTGTTGGTGGTGTAGTCTGTATTGGTGAGGGGGGTGGTATTGGTGGTGGAGGTGGTGTTGGTGGTGTGTGGGGGGGGTGTTGGTGGTGTAATGTAGTCTGTAT
This sequence comes from Octopus sinensis, assembly GCF_006345805.1. Lineage (NCBI taxonomy): Eukaryota > Metazoa > Mollusca > Cephalopoda > Octopoda > Octopodidae > Octopus > Octopus sinensis. The sequence goes on along the minus strand of NC_043017.1, from coordinate 4,087,256 downwards.
GGGATGGGGGTGGTATTGGTGGGTGGGTGGGTGGTGTTTTTGTTGGTGGTGCTGGTATTGTTGTTGGTGGTGTAGGTGGTGGGGGGTGGTGCTGTCGTTGTTGTTGTTGT